>NC_056750.1:472140232-472142732 GCF_019279795.1 Protopterus annectens
GATTATAGAAAGGGCTAGATTTTTTCACAGGGGGGTTAAAAAACCAAAAAAACCAAATTTTTGAAACCTTAAACCCCTTTTATAACTTATTAGTACAGCAACCAATAGTACAACCAGACAATATTTAAACTGTGCCAATCATCTAAACACAATAACCATGAACATACATATGAATGACAGGGGCATGAATATTAAATAAACACTTCCTTGTGTTAGCTAATCATTGAACAAATGTATAGTGTGCACACTAAATATGCATGTAGGAGACATGAATATTCATATAACTGTACAAGTGGTGACTAAGAAGTGTGCCAACGGTCATGGATGGATGCAAACACGTTTTGTAGAAAGAAAGCAACTGTCAAAATAGAACTGTCAAAATAGAATTAAATCTTCCATTTTAAAGCACATTTAATATTAACACTTTCATTCAGACCAGGGTATGTTTCCGAATTAAGCAGTAATTGCCATTTAAGTTCTCTTAGTTCTAAATATAATTCCCAATCTCCAAAAAAACAGTTAACTTGTTCTAATACAGGGGTGGGCAAATTTTTGATTCGTGGGCCACATTGAGTTCTAACATTTGACAAAGGGGCCGGAACAGGAGCAGATAGATGGCATGCTTTGAAAACATCACCTCATTGGGGGAAAAATACACATCTTGGGATATGGAGAAAACACGTGCTTTAATTTCCAATGAAAATGAAGAAAAGCATTACAATAAAATCTCTGACTTCGAAATGAGTCTTTAAACACTGAAAATCAAATAAATGACCATTTTATTTTAAAGCACTGAAAGTTCTGTTATCCTTCAGGATATCACCATCACTGTCCTCCTGACTGTGTTTTTTTTTCAAAAACGGTAGGAGATGCAGATGTACTTGTCCTGTTCCTTTTATTCAATTTGTTTCCCCGGTGCCAAAAGTCAACAACGACCAGTGCAAGGACGAAACAGTTGCAGCAAGTCAGTCTGTGAAGCGTTATATTTGATCTGCACGCACTGTTTATTTTAACAACGTGCGTATCACGGAGACACGCACATTTTAATGGGAGCAGTGTTGTTGGTCTCCTTTTTTATCCAGCGCATCAAAGTCTGGAGTTAGTTTTGTTGTGGCGATTCTCAGGATGGATCTGTGGTGTAGGTCTGTTAACTTGGATCTGTAGCTGGCTTTGTTGATGTTCATGACGCTGAAGGTCTGTTCACACATGAAGGTAGAGCCGAACAAAGCCAACATCATCTGCGCTTTTCGACTTAGATTTGGAAATGCGGCATCATTGAGTGAAGCATAGAAGTCATTTAGTTTCAGAGAGCTGAACTTCTCTTTTAAGGCAGGGTCGTATTGAAGGTCGATCAGTTCGAGCTGAAGCTCCTCTGGAGCTGTTTCGGGGTCTTGTGACAGAGGAAAGGCCACCAATTGAAGTGACTTTTCAATTTTGTCGAAATCCAAAAACCGACGGCAGAATTCTCCGGCAGTGCATCCAGTGACTCACTGTATTTCTTTACTTTTGCTCCGCCTCTTTCAGCGTGGCTAGTCTAGGAAAATGAGTGAATGACTTGTTCAAAATCTGCCTGGAGAATAAAGCCAGCTTGGATTTGAAGGCTTTCATGTTTGTGTACATGTCACGCACAAACTGCTCCTTCCCCTGCAGTTTCACGTTGAGCTCATTCAAGTGTGAAAATACGTCCGTAGGAAACGCAAAGTCACACATCCAGCTCTTGTTGCTCAGCTCAGGAAATTCATCAGTCTTCCCCTGCCGCTCCAAAAACACGCCAATCTCCTCTTTGAGCTCCCACACTCGTTGAAGCACTTTGCCCAAACTCAACCAGCGGACACGGGAGTGATAAAGCAGGTCCTGGTGATCTGCATCAGTTTCCTCCAGGAACGCAATGAACTGACCGTGCTGAAGTCCCCGTGCGCGTATGAAGTTGACGAGTTTCACCACAGGATTCACAACATGATTCAGCTGTAACACCGATTTACATAGAGATTCCTGGTGGATGATGCAGTGGAGGAAAATGACATCCTGGTCAGGGTTTTCATCTTTCACTTTATTCTGGATTCTCCTCAGCAGGCCAACGTTTTTTCCCATTAAATTCGGAGATTCATCTGTGGTGACGTTAACAAGCTTACTCCAGGCAAGCTTCATGTTTTCGATGGCAGCAGACACCCGTTCAAACAAGTCCTCTCCCCGTGTTTGTCCTTTCAGAGACTCCATTGTCAAAAACTCCTCAGTTATTTCAAAAGTTTCGTTGATTCCTCGGATAAAAATGAGGAGCTGAGCAGTGTCTTTGACATCGTTGCTTTCATCCAGTGCTAAAGAATAAAAAGTGAATGACTTCGCCTTTTTGTTTAATCTGCTGGTGATATCTTCATCTATTAGTTCCACACGGCGAGTCACTGTCCTCCGTGATAAACTGATTTTCTCAAATTTGTCTTTGGTCTCCGGGCACAAAATACCTGCTGTCTCTACCATACATTCTTTTAAAAACTCGCCCTCA
>NC_056750.1:472147732-472357732 GCF_019279795.1 Protopterus annectens
AGCAGTTTACAGAGAAAGCTTCAATTTATTCTGCCTCAAATTCAACATTATACTTTTCACCTAAATCAGATTTCAACACTACACTTTATTTTTGCAATTTCACCTTTATTTACTTTGCCATCAACAAAAAAAATTGAAAGCACATTCTTTTATACAAACCAGTGGAAAAAAATAATGTAAGATAACATCATGACTGGTGCTTCTTCATTATTTAAATACAAAACATCATCTCGTAACATGATCTTCACGGTACACTGCTTTTATCCGCGATGCATAATAAATCCTGAATTCATCTGTCACTGATTACTGAAGTCATAATCAGCTACTGTTGCTCCCCTTCCCTAAAAAGAAACAAATATTTATTATAGTTATCACAATACTCTTGATTTTAATATATAGGGTTATAATTTGGATGCTGGTCATAACCTATTATGTGTTTGAAGCATGAATGACAATAAATTCACCTTGAGAGTAAAGC
Organism: Protopterus annectens; assembly: GCF_019279795.1. Lineage (NCBI taxonomy): Eukaryota > Metazoa > Chordata > Ceratodontiformes > Protopteridae > Protopterus > Protopterus annectens. The sequence continues at coordinate 472,148,211 of NC_056750.1, forward strand.
TCAAGAAGTGAAGCTTGGAATTCATTTTGACAACATATAATTCAAGGTTAGAATTGGAGACCCGATCATAATTATTTGTAGTGCAGTTATAGGGGGGAAAAACGCCAAGTGTTTTGACTGCTTTCAAAGGTATAAATCACTTAGCGGACACTGTCAGAATGGCAGTGTAAGAGTCCATTATGTTTCCACTTGTCTTTCATGCCTCTCAATTGCCTATGCTTTTGCAGAGCATCCAGATTATAGTTTCATATATTTGGTCTGTTCCTCATAAAACCTGTGGTTTTCAGACACACCACTGATGATTAAAGTCACTAAATAATGACGTACATTTAATTCTGAGTTTGTATCCTTCAGAGTATATAGGTGAACACACAGCCTGTTATTCTTGCAATTTTCTAAGTTTGTAGCAGACGTTAGGGACATTTTACTGGTGTGGACTGCAGGCAGAAACGAATCTTTAGTTCTGTTGCTGTCATTTGCTGGTTGGTACAGGCAGATTTTACTGCCTAGCCTGTGACCTGACCTTAACAACCTAATTAGGGGGTGCCGAACATTTGTTAAAGTTGTATCTCATGCCACTTTTTTTCCAAATATCAGAATTTAATCACCACACTCCATGCACTCCAATAAAATTATGCACATTTGCTATTAATACATAGTAACACTGCTTTACAGAAGTAAAGCTTTTATAACTTGGGAATTAAAAAAAAGTTCTACACTGCAATGCTACACCCTACAATCTAATTTAAGTACTTCTAAACATCAGCTTACATGACTTTACCTACTTTTTCATATGACATACAGTAGTTGTCAAGCTTCTGTATCATCAACCTTGTCTCTTTCTAGTATGTGACAAGTACAAATTGAACAGGTTGACTCTCTGTAAATTTTGACCTTTTTTTTAATGCAGACACTTAATGCACCAGTTAAATTATCATATTTTCTTGGATAAGATATTTAAAATAGAAAATGTATGTGCTGTTTTCATAAATAATTATCCTATCTGCAATCCATCCTAAATTAGAATCACTTAATAGTGCCCAAAAATACTGTAACTGCTTATGTCAGACCTACCCAAACTTCCTTCTGAAATACCAGACTTTCGTAACAGTTGCACTCCTTGAAACCTCTGCAACCAGGTTACCTAACATACATGTCTATATAAGTTCCCCGGGACATCATTTCATGTTTAGGCATTAGCCAGCACATAACAATCCCAGCCAGAGTGTGTGTTGCAACCTTTCTTGTCAAAGCTCACACCAGTAAATGTATGCCCTAATAGGCTTCATCTGTGTAGGACCACTGTGCTCCAAACCTTGTATAGCCTTGGCAGAGGATGTGGGAAGAAGAATGGGTGGCTACATAGGCGATAGCTGCAGACTCTGCATAGGGCTTTTGTGTTACCGTCCTCATGTTTAAAGTTTTGCTTCTAATGCCTGGTAAATGTAGTAAAGAAAGTGTGTGTGAAGTGTGTGTGTGTGTGTGTGTGTGTGTGTGTGTGTGTGTGTGTGTGAACTTTGTTAGCTATAGTTTGTTTTTGTATAGACAGTATAGGAAAATGTATTTACTTCTGTAAAAAAAAAAAAAAAAAAAAAAAGGGTCCTCCAGAAAATGGAGATTCTAAACCTATATATCATCTTGTCTGTATGCAAGTACAATGTAAATGTCTAAATGTCTATATAATTTCATTTAAAAAATGTGCAGAGGAAATACAGGGCAAATAAACCAGTCCCGCTTTACCCAGTTAAGTTTAGCAAACCATCCTGTAATTGCAGAGCCCTACGTATGGTTTCTATAACTGACAGCTATGCTGTAGATTTACATATTTATTTATTGCTAGCAGATTTGTCTAAAAGTCTTGGAACAGTAAGAATAATAATGCCTTGAGGATTTCTCATCAGATTCTGCACTTAAGATGTTTTGAAGGGAGGTATTGTATTTATCCATCATGCATTTATGGGTTTACTTTTTATGTCCGACTCTGCCAACTTGCATATTGTAGTCTGAGCTGACTCTGGGAGTTTTGAGCTGCTTAATTGGCTTCCCTGAACATCACAGACATAAAGTGGATTTTGTGACACTTGCATCTTCCTTTGTGGAATGTAGTGTATTCATTGCTCATTATATTGATTATTAAATGGTTTTGTCAACTACCGAGTTTAAATATTTTTAAAGCCGTTGAAACCTGGACTGTAGTCCCAAAGACCACTCATTTTATGTACTGTACATGTAAATATAGTAGTGTCATTGTTATGATTTACGTCTTTATCTTCTGTACTCACTGAGTTGAAAGTCAGAAAAAGCAGTTGGAATGTTCATCTGAGAACCCTGTAAGGTAGACGGAAAAAACTTGAGTCAGTTTTATTCTGTAAGCTACCTATCTATGTTTCGGTCTGTACAGGCCTTATAAGCTAATATACAGCTTGAATGAGTCTCAGGAAAAAAAAATATTGCATTAAAATAAGGAAAGTCATCTTCCATGTCATAGTATTTTTAAAATATCTTTTACTGTGTCAACATTTTTTGTTGTATCTGTGTATTCTGAGGTATGTTGGCAAATGCTTCACAATGGAAATACTTGTATTCATCTAGCTTGTGCCATCAACTTGTATGTTTAATCACTAATAGCTAAAAAGGCAGGTATTGTTACAGAATGGCATATTTCCTAAGATTGTAACCAGGCATGATTACATAGAGCATGTTAAATTCTGGAAATGCCATTATTTCCTAATAATGCCCATCCTGGGGAGTATTACTTCACTTGGAACATGAGAAGGGTCAGAAGAGAATACTGTTTCTGTCAGGCCCATTAGTGATGGGAGCTTAGTGAAGGCTGCTTGTCCTGTTTAAACCACCTATTGGCTTCCTTTTGGGCTTTTAAATAATGTGACTTATTTTAAGATCAGTGGAAGTTGAAAAGGACTAGATCATCGCTAAATTAGAAGGAATATTGTCTGTGGATTAATTTGTCTGGGACAGCACTGGCATCCTGAAAGAAGTCATCTGGGTGCCCAAATAAAGGCAAGATGTAATTCACAGCAAATTGTATACCTAGCAGGATTAATTTTGTAGTCTGGCAAGATCTTTTGATTAGATGTAAAAGGTAATATCCTATGACTGAGAAGCAATAAGGACTTAAAAAGCAGTGACGAGCAGGATGATTTGAGAGTCAGTGGCATGATCACAGGCCTGGAGAGGCAGATAAATTGTGCTGTGGAACAGGATTTCAGGCCACATTTGGGATGCCCTAGCAGTCTCTATTTCAACGCTGAGTGTGCTCACCATAGTGGGAAATCCACAAGTGGATATCTGGCTATATTGTGACAGCTTATCTGAAGGATATAGGACATGTGCATAGTTTTTTAACCTGGCCCAGCTGTAGGTCCTGTGGCAAGGAAACTAATTATTTCACTTGCATGAATAGGCAATTTCATTCTACTGGGTGAAGATTCATGAGACAGAGAGCTGTTGGGAGTTTGGAAAAGAGTGGTGTGGTCACTAATGAGGTTTATTACACATGTAATAGATGCAAGGACAGCTGGTTTATTCTTCTGTGGAAGAATACCAAGTTCTCTGATAGGTCCTATGGAAAGTACAGCACTACATGCTTGAAAACCTGGCAACAATTTGGACAGTTAAGTAGGTGATGAGTTTGAGGAGTGGGGGACAGCAATACTTTGAAACCTATAGAAGAAGCAGAGCAAAACAGTCTCAGGCTATGATGGGTTTCCCCTTGAAGACAATGGAGGAGTGCATAGAACAATGGTCAGTGATGTACCTCATTGAACTAGGTCAAATTATTAAAAAAAGAGCAGCACCCCTAGGGATCTGACCTTTAATGGAGACAGAATCTTAAGAAAAGTTCAGTTTGTTTGGGCAATATGCAGTAGGCCTGCGAATAGCGAATGGAGCAAGAGTAAGGCTACACTAATGTCTGGCTCAGTAAAGAAAAAGCTGTCTCCTTGGTGATGGGGGCACACTTTACCATGCTATCTTACAACTGTCCTAATCCTAACATAGTTTTTTTGTGTTTTTCTATTTTCACTGTACTTGGGCCTGTTGTCCTGACAGTTTTTTTTTCCTGAAGCACTTGGACATGCAGGAGTTCCTATTACCATATTTTTCCATGCCACTTTATATTATGCCAACTTGTGTGCCTTTTTTGAATCTCTGTGTGGTCTTTAAAGTCTGGCTTCACAGATTCCATTTGAGCATTCAAATTTATAGAGCTGACTTGCTTGCATTCTGGGTGTTACTACAAGGGAACAGAATAGGAATGAGCGCAGTGTTTGCTGTTGCAGTCATTGTCAGATTAAGAATAGCCAATAAGGTAAACTTATCTGTTCAGTTCTTCCTCTCTTACCAGAAATCAGGAGTCATGGCACTCTTTATACTGTATTAAGACTAGTTTAAATTGGGATGGGGTGGGCAAGTGACCTCTTTATTTAATTTTGCTATTATAATAGAATAATAATTATATTTTTGAATAAGATTTACAATTTGTTTAATGTTGCTGTTACTGAAATATTTTTCCATTCTTTGCTGGGCCATCAGTTATGTTGTTAAAATGAATAAAGTAAGTTAAGCAGCCGTAGAATTCTGAACTCAGTTTCTAGTAAATAAATAAAACAAATAAATGTTTCACATATGGTGTGTTCTACTTTGACCTGCACTATGCCTGAAATTTCTTTTTAAATGTATGGTTTTTTGTCCTTTACTTGTTTAAAAATAAATGTATTAAACTCCTTTATGTTTTGGGAATATGAGAGCCATACAAAGGTAATTCCTGGAAGTTCCAAAGCTACAGAACTGTTTAACTGAAAATGCACATTTAGTGAAACCGGTACTGTTGGCTGAAAATGCACATTTAGTGAAACCGGTACTGTTGGCTGAAAATGCACATTTAGTGAAACCGGTACTGTTGGCTGAAAATGCACATTTAGTCAAACCGATACTGTTGGCTGAAAATGCACATTTAGAGAAACCGGTACTGTTAGCTGAAAATGAACATTTAGTGAAACCGGTACTGTTAGCAAAATGCTCATTTAGTGAAACTGGTACTGTTAGCTGAAAATGCACATTTAGTGAAACCGATACTGTTGGCTGAAAATGCACATTTAGTGAAACCGATACTGTTGGCTGAAAATGCACATTTAGTGAAACCGATACTGTTAGCTGAAAATGCACGTTTAGTGAAACCGGTACTGTTAGCTGAAAATGAACATTTAGTGAAACCGGTACTGTTAGCTGAAAATGCACATTTAGTGAAACCGGTACTGTTAGCAAAATGCTCATTTAGTGAAACGGGTACTGTTGGCTGAAAATGCTCATTTAGTGAAACGGGTATGGTTGGCTGAAAATGCTCATTTAGTGAAACCGGTACTGTTGGCTGAAAATGCACATTTAGTGAAACCGGTACTGTTGGCTGAAAATGCACATTTAGTGAAACCGGTACTGTTGGCTGAAAATGCACATTTAGTGAAACTGGTACTGCTGCTTTTCATTGTTGGAGTTTGTATATACAAGTTAGGTGGTGTGGTGTGGGGGGTAAAGAGGCTTGTCCCCTGCAAAACAGAAAGATTTCTTATTTTGTTCATTGAATGTGGTTTTCAGCAAAACTGTTTTGAAAGTTTGGGGAGTTGGAAACAGTACCTTTGAGTGTGCATGAATTCCGTGGCTTCCGTATCTGCAACATGAAGAATATTTTACATTAGATTCTTTCTGGCTTGTCCCCAAGACAACTCCCAATGAGATGCATATCAAAACATTGAATCTTGTATTTTTTAAATTTTTCAAAGCGCTTTCCCTGCAATTTCAGAGGCGTTGGTTGTAGGGCTGCCTCTATGAGCTTTATACTGAAGAAACCACGATTATATACATTAGTGGTACAGTGGAACATGGAAATCGTACAGTTGAGGGTGAGATTTGTACTATAAAATTATTTTTTTTTGCCAAGGTCATCCAAAAATACAAGACTAGCACAATAGTAAGACTGATTTTGCTGTAAAGTATGTACCTTTATGGTATGTCTAGTGTTAACAGGCCATAGTAGCATATACAATTCGGAATAGGTAAGTAAGAGGTGTACACACAAAGGGAAGGTGCTTTCGCTCATACCTTGCAGATTGAAGTCTATGCTCAGGTCACGTAACTCCCACACCAGCTACTTACTGTCTTAAAGTATTGCACTTTTGCAGAGTACCCATGGATCTTGTATTTAACCACCTAAACATGCAAGAGATGTCTGATGACCAGTAAATGTAGCGGGAGACTCTCTAATTGCCTGTTAACGACTGGTGTTTGACCAGACGTTTCATTATTTGAATAAAAAGAATATAATAATAATCAAGGAATTGTTTCATTTGTGAACTGCATATCTGATTTAGCAGCATTTTAATTATTTATTTTTTAAGCATGTTTTCTCTTCAACCCACCAACCAGCGAGTCATTACAGTTTTTTTCTTTAAGCCGTGTTGTTCTCTTGTGCTTGTCCAGAACATTCTAAGGGGTGGGTGTGCAGCTACTTAGGTGCCAAGATTTTTGTTTTACCCACTTCTGTGAATGAATCATTGCCCTGTTGTTCATGGATGCTTCCATCTATGTTTCTAGCTCCATTGGGAATTTGCAGGCAGAGCAAATGTCCTGGGACATACTACCACAGTCGCATCCCGAGAGAGGTGGGTTCACTTAGCCTTAGTTTTGCCTGCCATCAGCTGGCTAAGCTAACCCTGTTGCATGGCTGTGTTTAATGTGCCAAAGCAACAGACATGGGTTCATAGAAGGTTACCAGGCTAATGGCCCTAGAGCCCTTAGAAGCCTAGCCATATTTATACCAAGTTGTCCCAATTGTCGGTGGTTAGGTGAGTGAAATTTGCAGTGATAAGGGTCTATGTTAGTTAATACTAACTTACTAACTTCCTCTGTCCAGGAGGGGCATGGGTGCCACCCCAGGAGTGGATTTTCCATCACCCATCCATTGATCTAGGTTGCGTTTGAAGAGGGTCAGAGAGAGGCTCTGTTTCACATGAATTAGAAGCTTGTTCAGATAAGTGTCAGTCTCTGGGAGATGTATCTATCTCTCCAGCATGACCTTTTCATGTCAGTGACTAGGTTAAGATCCCTGGAGTGAGTGCAGTTTGATTTACGAATGTGTAGCATTTCCATCAGGACTGGATTCGAGACTGCCCTGTAAGCCAGGCATAGGTCACCCCTAGCAACCTGTAGGAGACAGAGTACAGTGACTGGGCTTTCATTCTTTCCATGTAAGACTTGTTTTGTGTACCCTGTAAGTTCTTGGTAAGAAACCTCTGCAGTCTCTCCAGTTGTTATAAGTGTCTGGTACATGCAAAAGGGAGCATTGTACTCAATTACTGGTCTGATGAAGGCTGAGTATAATGGAATTATAACATCCTTGGCTCTAGATGCAATGCCTTTACTTATAAGATGTGCCACATACAAGGATTTCCTTATTACTGTGGATACTTGATGGTCAAAGTTCAGATTGCTATCAAACTTGGTACCCAGATCATGTACCACTGTGTCTAAACGTAGGGGGGTTGCTACCTATAATGTAATTAGCATGGATGCCTGTTTTCCTAAAGGGAATAATAATACATTTGTTTGGTGCCAAAGCCACAGATTAAAGCAAAATGCAATCATTTATCTGAGTAAACCCTGCCTGCAGTATATTAACATCATTGGGTGACTCTATTTCTCCCAGTTTGCAGTTGTCAGTGAACTTGGTCAGCCACAGGCCATCCAAGTTTGCCTGGACTTCTGAGAAATAAATTACAAACATTAAGGGGCCCAGCACAGAACCCTGTGGTTCACCACTGGTGAGTGGTCTTTTGCTAGATGTGAAGTCACCTACTATGACAGTATATGTCCTGTCAATGAGCCAGTAGGCTACCCATCTGGTAATGTAGGGGTTAATTCCCAATTGGGAGAGTTTCTGTATAATACCCGAGTGGGGGATTGTGTCAAATGCTAGGTCAAGATAGGTAGTACTCACTGTCTTTTCTCTTCGTCCAAGGCCTTTTTTTCTTTCTCAAAGAAGTCAACCATGTTTAACAGGCATGCTCTGCCTTTAACAAATCTGAACTGGGTTGGGTCCAGAGTTTGGAGATTACCTATGTCCTTGTTAATAAGGTCCATAATGATTCTTTCCATGGTCTTGCAGATGATGCTAGTCAAACTTCTGCACCTATAATTCTCAGGGTCGATTGATGCCTCCCCCTTTGTGCAGTGGGATTACTGTTACTGTCCTCAATTCTGCCAGAATATAGCCAGTTTGCAGGCTGTGGTTAAACAGGGATCCAAGTGAGTCTGCTAGGTCATGTTTTACGATGTTTAAAAAGCAACCTGGGATGTTGTCTTGCCCAGTTGATGCTGTGCTTTTGGCTTTGGAGAGTGCTGAGATGACCTGCTCTCTTGAGATAATAGGCTGAGGGATGGTGGCAGGTATACTGTGGGGGATGACTGGAGGGAATAGGGGGTGAGGTTTGCTCCAAATCTGTCAGCTAGTAGGTTGGCTACTACATCTAGTTGAGTATAGGTGGCACCATCTACAACCAGTTCAGCACATAGCTGGGTTTTCTCTTCTAGATTTTGGACTTAAAGAATGCCTTGTGATTATCCCTAGCTAGGGAGCCTATTTTTGCTTTGTAATTGGCTTTGGAGGACTTGACAAGATTTCTGATTTTAAATGTAAAGAATAGCAGTCCAACAAGTAAACGCACTGGTACCAGGGATACAAAGTAATTAGTAAAAAGATAGGTACTTGTGCGAAAAAACGAGAGTGATACAGATAGTCCAGAACTTCTTTGATTCAAGTATCCAAGTCAGGTTGATGTTAACTCAAATCCATTTATTCATGACAGATAAAAAAACAGATAAAAACAGGGATAAGCGCTTTCGCTAGATAAGCTTCATCAGATCCTACAATTCCTCAGTTAATTTAACACCTTTTATAGTTTACATTAATTCGTTTAATAGAATAATTAAAACCAATTAAATGAACTATAATTGCAAAATGCAGTCATTAGGTCACATAAATTCTTCCTAAATATATGTTTACATTAAATAAAGCAATCTAGTAAATCATTATAATACTTTATATACTTTATGTGAATAAATAAATAATATATATCATATAAAATATTATATTGAATGCATTATGTTACTTAAAAAAGTATAATGAACATATGAATTGATATTTATGTTTATGTGAAAGCTATATTGAAAATATGTATATGTAAACAGAATATGTGCATTAACTATAGATATAATAGATGTTATGAAAATGTTTGTGTGCATGGGTAAAAAGAAAAATAATAATACAAATATAAATGTAAATATAAAATAAAATGGACTGTGTGCATGTATTTATGGAGGTATGTGATGTAATATATTTATGTATGAAAAATGTTTGTTGAAATGTATGAGGAAATATTATGTATAAATATATAATGTATAAGAAATGTATGTATGTGTAATATTTAAAAAATATATATAATATAAATGTATATATGTGTGATGTAGAGTAAAATATATAATATTATGTTGATTAATAATGTTAATATATGATCCTGAATATGTGCATAGATGATGGATGCATATGTATATGTATGGAATGTTCATAAATATATGTAAATATATATAAAATATATATAAAAATATATAAAATATAAAACTATATAATATATATAAAAAATGGTTGGAATATATATGTAACATATATACAAGTATGTGAAGTATATTAATATATTAAAAACTGATGCTACTTCTAAATAAAATGGAGAAGTGTATAAAGGGATATGTTAATGAATGTGGTGGTCAAAAAAGTGGATGTATAGATGTAAAAAAGAGAGCATATGCATTTATATATATAATAGTCTATTATTTGATGTGTCTGCGTTGTCTAAGGTAAGGTTTAATTGAAGCCCTTTCATTTAAAGCATGACCTTTGTCTGCTCTAAGTAAAATGATCCAACCACTTTCTTTGCCTTCTGTATAACATCTCACATTTCCTCCCCTTACATTTGGTATTACCACTTCTAGAACCCTAAATGTAAATTTATGAGAATCTCCTGCTTGCAGTATGTGTTTAGCTAAGGCATTATTTATATTTTTCTTCTTAATATTATAGCAGTGTTCTCTTATTCTATCTCGTAGGCAACGATTGGTTTTGCCTACGTAGAATGAGGAACAGATAGTACATACTGCTAAATATACCACATGGCAAGTCATACAATTAGCATCAGCAGCAAAATAAAACTCTTTATTCAAATCTGGGTGCATAAAAGTGGGATTAGTATTGATTAATGAACAAAAATTACAATGCCCACATGGTTTGGTGAAGCTTTCTAGTTGTGTATCTTTCTTGGCTATATTATAACATAGTAGCCTTTTAAGATTCATTTTATTTCTATATAGAAACATCGGCCTCTCCCCCACTATTTCCTTGATAGCATTGTCAGTCAATAGAATATCCCAATGCTTATTAATGATATATCTAATTTCATTGTTATCCCTGGTAAAGAAAGTTGAAAATTTAACTTTATGTGGGGTAATATTATTAATAACGTTGTCCGTGATAACAGGTCCAAAATAAGGAGCACCTTTAATTGCACGTGTTTCAGATGTTATCTCTAGATGTTCAGCTATTTCACTGGACTTGTATCCTCTCTCTAACAATTTCTTTTTCAAATCATTTAAATCTCTTTCTCGACCTATTTCGTTTGGATTCATTCTGGACATTCGTAAGGCTTGCCCTTTCATAATGTTTTTGAAAACATATGTTGGGTGCATGCTAGTTCTAAATAGCATGTTCCGGTGGCAGCTTTTCCTATAAATCCCAGTATTTATAGCCCCACATGATAGTTTTTCAACAAAAAGATCTAGAAATTCAATCTTATTTGTGTTCCATTGTACTGTAAATTTTAGGCATTCATTTAGATTATTAATAACCATAGTGAAGTTTTCCAAATCACTTAAAGTGCCATTCCATAGAATAAATAAATAGTCTATGAAACGCCTGTAGAATCTAACATTTGATTTAAATGATGAATCCTGAAAAAGTACTGCTTCCTCCCAGTGTGCCAGAAACATGTTGGCGTAGCTATGGGCACATGGTGTGCCCATAGCTACGCCATCACATTGCCTATAAATGTCACTGTCAAACATAAATACATTGTTTTCTAGGACTAGTTCTAAAAAATGTATTATAAGATCAGTTAAGATGTCAGAGTATTTACTGTGGTTCTTGAGATAAGAGGTGACATAGGTCAGTCCTAATTCATTAGGAATTACTGTGAAAAGTGATTGTATGTCTAATGTTACCAATGTTAAATCTTCTATAGATCTGCAGTCTTTCAAATTGTCATATAGGTCTATTAGAAATTGTTTTGAATCACGTAAAACATAAGAATTAGTGTCTAAAATACACCTTTAAATGTTTTTCGATGAAAACTGAAATATGTTCTGTCACCCATCCCTTTCCTGAGACTATGGGTCTCATTGGTGGATTAGTGTGATCCTTATGAATCTTTGGTAGGCCCTGTATAATGGGGATGGTGGGTGTTTGTACATGTAGATATTCATAAAGATTTTTATTAATCGGACCACTTTTATAAATGTCTGATAAAGTATTATGTACATATTCCATTTTTTTTCTTTAACATAAAATTTGTCTTGAAGCATAACATTCATTTTTTGTATGTAATGGTCAGTATCTAGAACCACTACGTAGATATTCATAAAGATTTTTATTAATCAGACCACTTTTATAAATGTCTGATAAAGTATTATGTACATAAATACACATACTACTGACAGATTCCATATTTTCTTTAACATAAAATTTGTCTTGAAGCATAACATTCATTTTTTGTATGTAATGGTCAGTATCTAGAACCACTATTCCAGAGCCTTTATCTGCTGGTCTGATTGTAATGCCTGAATTATTTTTTAGTTTGTTCAAACTAGCTCTTTCATTAAAAGTTAGATTGTCAAATCTTTTCTTATTTCTTATTTCATATTGTTTTTTGTTGTTATAAAATTTATGAAATTCTTCTTCAGTAGCTTTAAAGTAGGCTTCGACTAAAGGGTGGTTACATGGTGTAAAATCACTTAGATTTTTAAAATTGAAAGGTTTGGTATTGTTACTATCAGTACATACAGTATGTTCTTTAGCTTCGTCTTTTGAATCAAATATATATTTCAGCATTATGTTATGACAGAATACTTTGAGATCTGTAACTGTATCAATAACACCACTATTTGTATGTGGTATAAAGTTTAAGCCTTTGTTTAAAAGTTTAATGTCATCCTCTGTCAATTCGATACTAGATAGATTAAAAATTAATTCTGATGGTTGCTGTTCCACATTTTCTTTATGGTGGTGTGATGTAAACTTTCCCCTGACATCTTCCTTTTTTGTCTCCCTCTGCTCATTGAACGGGATCTCCTTGGTCCCCTGTCCTGACGTATGGCTAAAGGGAAAGACAAACTAGTTCCTACTCCTGTGGCATTAGCATTATCTCTTGTCTTTGGCTTCACTACTGGTGTTGTTACCACCTTGCCATTTGGTGTTACCATTGGCAATGCTGACTTTCGGATATAAATTGTGGATGTTATGTGATCCTATCTCCTGCATTCTGGCTGATGGGTTCGGAGCCGATCCCTCGGCTCCGACTCGGCACGCTTATGCTATAGAGCGAGGCCTCTAATTGGCTGAGCTATCTTTATCCCAGGATGCACCACCACTAATCCCCCAGATCTCGTTTGCCGCTTACAGAGCTTGGACGTGGTCTCAACATTGGCTGGGCTAAGTACTATTATTAGGCTTTTTTCCTGTCAGTATTTGCTTCATTTTAAACCAAAAGCTGTTTTAACGGCTATTCTTTGTGTACGAGTGTTTTTTGTGGAAATTGGTTGAAACTTTCGTGTTTTTTCCTGTCAGAGAAGGTTCCCGTTTAAGTTGGAGGGGCCTTCCCCTGTGGTTACTGCTACCTAGTAGTTGTGTGTGGGTCAAGTACCCATTTAAGTTAGAGGGTCTTGACCCTCTTTTTCTCCCTTTCACTTTCAATCTTGTGTGTGTAAAAAAAAAAAAAAAAAGTTCTTTAGTTTAAATATTTAACACTAATCAGTGGCATTTATATATTTTGGTTCTTGTGTGTCAAACCCTTTGCAGTTTACTTGTGGTTATCTATTTTAGCCTGATTATGTCTAAAGAGCATAAACCCTCTGGGTTTAAAAAGTGCACGAGGTGTGGCTTCAAAATGTCCATTACGGACGACCACTCCTCGTGCGTCTATTGTCTAGGTGCAAAACATCTGCAAGAATCGTGCAGTGTATGTCATGCGTTTTCTTCCAGAGTCCTCCAGGAGAGGAAAAACAAATTAATCCTCAAAGGATTAATCAAGCCTTCCTTCGAGGAGGCTTTATCTTCCTCTCCGTCTCCTCCTAAAAAGAGGAAAGCCTCGGCTCCAGTCATTCGGAACCGACCGCTAAGAAAACTAAACAGACTTCTCCTTCGGCTCCACGGACTTCGGAGCCGAGGTCGGAATGGTCTGCCTCGATGCCTCCAGCCTCTGGTTTCGGAGCCAAGGTCTGGGGCATCGAGAGGCGGGTCACCCTCATCGGCTCCACTGATATTGGAGCCGATAAGGGTCATCGGCTCAGACTCTTCCCCTCGGGCGAAGTCCTTATCGGCACCGAGGGAAATTTCCTTAAAGTTTCCTCGAGCCGATAATTGTTGAGTCATTTCGGAGCCGGTCCCCGAGCCCTTAGGAGCCGATGGAGAAATCGGTTCGGGCCCGATCGGTATCCTCGAGATCATCCAAGATGTCTGATTCGGACATCGACAGGGTGCTCCTTCGACTCTTCCAGTCTCAGGTGTTCCAAAAGAGTTTCGGCTCCAGCCCATTTGGCTTCGGAGCCGATGGTTCTCCCCCCTACTGTATTTCCTCCTCCAACAGCTACGGCACCGTTGGAGCAGGTGCTGGTGGAACCAGTGGAGGTGTTAGGGTCGGGCCCGACCCTTGCTCCTACTCCGGCTCTTGGGTCGGAGTTCAGTGCACGGACTTCTTCCTTCGGCCCTGGGGGGGAGGCTTCGGGATTGATGCTTTCGGTCCCAAGTCTCCCTCTTGGTGCGTCGGCGGCGGGAGTACCGTCCACTGTCGTGGCCATGGAGGGGGGACCCTCCCAGGATTCTGATGGTCCCGCCTTCAGGGCTATGAGGAGTGCTCTAGCCAAATCTTCCTTGGCTACCTCCACAGTTTCCCCAGCTCCTTTGCTACATTTGGAGACTGGGTCGTTGGCAGTTCCCCTGTCCGTAGACAGCGGAGCCCCTGGGCCTCAGGTTACCCCTGCTGGGGTTTCTCCCCCTCCTGGAGGTCCTTCTGAAACCTCTTCGGAGGAACCTCCCAGGAAGAGAACGTGCAAGAGGAAGCACGTTGACTCCCCTGACGAGTCTTTGACATCTGACACTGATCTCGATGATGCAGAGGGGTCCCCCAAGTTGTCCTCGGATGATGTCTCCTTTGCAGACATCCTAGAAGCCCTAAAACAATGAGGCGGCTGGCAGTCCAAACCTCCCTCTGCTGATGAGTCGGTGTTCCTGAAGGCCTTTGGGGCTCAGCCCTCCGCCTCCTGGGTGTCTCCGCCCTTCGAGCTCTTGGATTTGATCTGTCGAAGGGCGTGGGAACACCCAGACTCTGTGGAACCGGTGCCCGCTCGTCCGAACAAATTTCTCTCGGCGCCCCCGGATAGAGAGTTCCTTACGAAAGGTGTCGCTGTAGATGCTATGGTGGTGGCATCTGCTACCCAGCAGGATATAGCAGAGGCTTCTACGTCCATCCATCCTCCTAATAAGGAGTCTAGGAGCATGGATTGGTACGGTAAGCGTACCCTTAGTTCAGCGGCCTTTACACTGAGGTCTTTGAACTACCTGACGCACTTTACGAGATTTCAGAGGGATCTGATTAAGGAGCTATCCGATACCCTCTTGGGTAACCTGCCTGAGGAGCTGGCCCAGATGGTTGGATCTCAGCTGGCTACAATGTCGTCCATTTCGAACTCGTCCATGAGGCTCATTTCGTATGCGGCCGAAGGGGCGAGTAGAGCGGCAGGTACAGGCATTGCTCTACGGAGACAAGCCTGGCTCCGCCTGTGTCATTTCAAGGAGGCCTTTAAGTCTTCATTTGCCAACGCCCCCTTTGATGGGTCCTCCCTGTTTGGACCCAAGGTAAAAGACACACTTACCCACTGTGAACAGGCGGGTAAGACTCTGACTGCCGTAGGGGCACGATTTTCCACTCCCTTTCGGCCTTATCCCAAGGCTAAAAGAGGAGGGAAGATGTGGTTCCGTAGATCTCAGAAGTCTTAACCCCTCTCAGCAGGAAGGTTCCCCCTCCAGAGGCAGAGGAGGGGGAAATTCATCCGGAAGATGCCGTCCCAGAGGCGGCAGAGGCCCTCACAACACTGGAGACCGCGAGTCCTTTCATGGCTCTTCAGCCTTTCATAGTCCCTGAGGGATTGCCCAGCTGTGCTGCTCCGGAGCCAGTCGGGGGTCGTTTTTCGAAGCACCTGAAGGCCTGGGAAGAGATCACTCAGGACCGATGGGTGCTTCGGATTATCGCCGGAGGTTACTCCATCCCATTCTCTCACCCCCCCAGTCCAAAAAAATCCCAGACCCGCCACCCAGTCAACGGGATACCGCAGCCTCAGAAATTTCAAAGCTGCTGCAAAAAGGAGTCATCCAACCGGTCCCCGCAGACCAGATCGGATTAGGGACTTACTCAAGATTCTTTTTGGTGCCAAAAAAGACCGGGGACTTGAGGCCCATTTTGGACCTAAGCATCCTAAACTGTTCAGTCAGGAAGTCCAAGTTCCGAATGGTCACTCTACAAACCATTCTCCCATTGTTGGAGAAGGGTGTTTGGATGTGCTCCATAGATCTCAAGGACGCGTATTATCATATCAGAATACATCAAACGTCCAGGAGACATCTGCGCTTCAGCCTAGGAGGCAGTCATTTTCAGTTCCGTGCGCTGCCCTTTGGTCTCACCACAGCTCCCAGGGTGTTCACCAAATGCTTGGCAGTAGTGACTGCTCACCTGAGAAGTCTAGGATTCCAGGTGTTTCCGTACCTAGACGACTGGCTCCTAACTGCCACCTCCAAGCATCTACTTCTGCGAAGCCTACAAGCCACTATATCACTGGGCAATTCCCTTGGAATCACCTTCAATTGGCCAAAGTCTGTGTTGCGGCCATCTCAAAGAATAAGATTCATAGGGGTAGAGATAGATTCAAACCAGATGCGGGTCTATCTACCTACAGACAGAATTCAAACCATTCAAAATCAAGTTTGAGCCTTACTCCCCAGGTCCAAAGCCCCAGCCAGAATGGTCCTGCAGCTATTGGGATCCATGTCTGCCACGGTTCTGCTAGTTCCCTTGGCAAGGTTGCACATGAGAATCCTCCAGTGGCTTCTTTCAACTCAGTGGTCCTTTCAGGAACTCCCGCTCAATCACCTCCTATGGATCACAGAATCTTGCAAACGGGACCTTCGCTGGTGTCCTCCAATTTGGATCAGGGACGACCCTTTGTTCTTCCTCCTCCGGCAGCCACTTTGACCACGGACGCCTCCCAGATGGGGTGGGGGCATTCCCTGGGCAGGTCAGTCCAAGGCAAATGGCACCCGGAAGAGACCCCTCTTCACATCAACATCCTAGAAATGAGGGCAGTACTCCTGTCCCTTCAAGCCCTTCACGATTATCTCCCTCAGGGCGTAATTGCTGTTCACTCAGACAACATGTCAGTCGTCTGGTACCTGAACAAACAGGGAGGGACCAGGTCCTATCCTCTTTGCAGAGAAGCCATGAGAGTTTGGGAATGGGCAGTCTTGACCAAACGCTTCCTAGTGGCTACTCCCATACCGGGCAAGTCCAATGTCATAGCCGACAGGTTGAGCAGAACCATCCTCTCTCCTCACGAATGGTCTTTGAATATGACAGTTACAAGGCAGATTTTCAGCGAATGGGGAGTTCCGTGTTGCGACCTCTTCGCGACTCCTCTGAATGCGAAGTGCAAAGAATTTTTCTCCTAACCCCGGCTCCGGGGAAGAGCCCCATGGATGCATTAGTCCATCCTTGGCCCACCGGCCTGCTTTATGCCTTCCCTCCAGTTCCTCTCCTCCCCAGGGTGATTCAAAAGGCATCTCTCTTAGGGAGCAAGATGATCTTAATTGCTCCTTACTGGCCTCATCAAGTGTGGTTTCCCTATCTTCGGAAACATGCTCTGGAAGGTCCATGGTTCCTGGACCAGGTCCCAGACCTACTGATTCATCAGTTGGGACTATTACACCAGTCCCTACACACCTTAAAATTGGTGGCCTGGCTCCTCCTCTTCCGACGATAGTCAGGAGTCATACACTGGATCCAGATGTTGTGCACATATTATCTTCAGCCCACAAGTCTGCTACAAAGAAACTGTATTCTAGCAAATGGAAAAGGTTTGCTATTTGGGCTCAACTCCGGGGCCTGGACCCCATTTCTACTCCCGTGGCAGAAGTACTAAAATTCCTGACCTCTCTTTTCAATCAAGGCTCTTCAGTTTCTACCATCAAAGTACAATTGGCAGCAATTTCTAATTTTCATGAATCCATAGACCCACCTTTAATGAGCAACAGATTGTGTAAGACCTTCTTGAAAGGTGCTGCTCTATTAAGACCTCCGATTTCTCATCCTGCACCTCCATGGGATCTCGATATAGTGTTGCGTGCCTTGACTTCTTTTCCCTTTGAACCGGCAGCTACCTGTGATCTAAAGTTTCTATCATGGAAGACAGCCTTTCTAGTGGCGATTACTTCAGCCAGAAGGGTTTCAGAACTTCAAGCTTTGTCAGTGAAACCCCGTGCTTGGTTTTTCATACAGACAGGGTATCCCTCAGACCAAATCCTTCTTTTGTTCCTAAAGTTTGTTCTACTTTATGCTTGCAACAATCGTTAGAGCTTCCAGTTTTTTTCCCAAAATACTCCAATAAAGCGGAGTTTATTTTCCACGCACTAGATGTCCACAGACAGTTACGTTTTTATTTAGATAGGACCAAACAATCAAGGAAAACAGATCAGTTGTTTGTATCCTTTGCAGAAAACAAATTGGGCAACGCTGTCACAAAGGTCACTATTGCCAAATGGATCAGGGACTGTATTACTCAAGCTTATATTTATTCTAACAAAGAGCTTACCACCTCTGTCAAGGTTCATTCTACAAGGGCTATGGCTACTTCAGTAGCATTTCATTCTAAGCTTGCTATTGGTGACATTTGTGCTGCGGCTACTTGGTCTTCCCCGCACACCTTCATTTCCTACTACAAATTAGATGTGGCATCTAGAGGACGAGCTTCATTTGGTTCCACAGTGCTCAGGAGTGTTTTCCAATGAACCACCCGGGATTTAGGTGCTAGGGACGCTGTCCCATCAGTCAGAATGTAGGCGAGATAGGATCACATAACATCTTTTAGTTATGTACTCACCATAACTTCAGATGTTTGGGATCCATCTCGCCTACATTCCTAATAACCCACCTTCCTTCCCCCTTCCTTGGAGATCAGAGGATATCAGAAGGTCCGAATCCTGTTGTTTCATCTTGAAACATCTAACAATGTTATATAATCAAGCTGTGCATGTGTGCATGAATGCGGACAAACAAGATCTGGGGGATTAGTGGTGGTGCATCCTGGGATAAAGATAGCTCAGCCAATTAGAGGCCTCGCTCTATAGCATAAGCATGCCGAGTCGGAGCCGAGGGATCGGCTCCGAACCCATCAGTCAGAATGTAGGCGAGATGGATCCCAAACATCTGAAGTTATGGTGAGTACATAACTAAAAGTTATTAGTAGCACTCGAATGTGTTAAGTGTATGACCTCTGATTAATCATTACAGATGTTCTCCAAGTCATTTTCAGGTGTTATATTACTATCTGATATAGCTATTAAATGACTGTCTGATCTAGACTTTTCAGCAACATCAACCACATTTTTTAAAACATTTTCAGTAGTTGCACAAACATTTCTATTGAGAGAATTATTGTCAGTAGTTCCATTGTGATGCAATACAGTATTACTAACAATAGTGTTTAAATTAGAATGACTATGCATCATATTGTTATCATTAGCTGCATTTGAATTAATACTGACAGGTATTCTTTCACTGACATGTCCAACAGTTTGCCCATTTCTAACAGTATTATTATTGGAAGTATTCCTGGGCCAAGTGAAGACATTACCTGTTCTAAAATCTCTAAAGTCTCTAGATACTTTAGATTTCTTCTGTTGAAATAGTTTGTGTTCATAAGCTGATACACAGTCTAAGATATTATCAAAAAGTGCATTAACAGTGCCTTCTGGAAAATCATTAAAAAGTTCTGTTTGCTTAGCGTTTATGTTGTTTATCAATGTTTTTTCTTCAGGTAAAAAGAAATCAATTAAAAGTTTTAAATACTTAGGGCTCGTATCTAAATTGATACGTTGCCATAATGCAAGCAACTTAGGATATTCATGTCCTTGGCTTGGCATCGAGAATACCCTTAATCCACGTGGTATGATATTATTTTGCAAGCAGAACTCAAAATGTATCCGTTGAGTTTGGAGCTGTTTTAGCTTGTAAAAATCTTTCTCTATGTCCCCAAGTAATCTATTCATTTTCTCCATATCAACGGCTGGTCTTTCGCCATCATTTGTAGCATTGTCATCCTCCAGAAACCAAGATGGAATTGAGGTTCCGTTTAGGTATTTCCGGAACCGAAGTTCAAGCGCATCCTTGCCCCGGTGTTCACTTCTGGGCTTGTGCGTGATTTCAGCGTTGATCTTGCCTCGGTGTTCACCTCCCGGCATGTACACTAATTCAATATCAGCCATGCTGTCCTGTTGTAAACCAGATTTAAATGATTTAAAAGTTTTTTAAAAGTTTTTTATGGAACCACCTCGCTCTTCGTGTTGGGCTGATGTTTGTTTGAAAGTAAATGTAAAGAATAGCAGTCCAACAAGTAAACGCGCTGGTACCAGGGATACAAAGTAATTAGTAAAAAGATAGGTACTTGTGCGAAAAAACGAGGGTGATACAGATTTCTTTGATTCAAGTATCCAAGTCAGGTTGATGTTAACATACATTTATATTATATATATATTTTTTAAATATTACACATACATACATTTCTTATACATTATATATTTATACATAATATTTCCTCATACATTTCAACAAACATTTTTCATATATAAATATATTACATCACATACCTCCATAAATACGTGCACACAGTCCATTTTATTTTATATTTATATTTATATTTGTATTATTATTTTTCTTTTTACCCATGCACACAAACCTTTTCATAACATCTATTATATCTATAGTTAATGCACATATTCTGTTTACATATACATATTTTCAATATAGCTTTCACATAAACATAAATATCAATTCATATGTTCATTATACCTTTTTAAGTAACATAATGCATTCAATATAATATTTTATATGATATATATTATTTATTTATTCACAAAGTATATAAAGTATTATAATGATTTATTAGATTGCTTTATTTAATGTAAACCTATATTTAGGAAGAATTTATGTGACCTAATGACTGCATTTTGCAATTATAGTTCATTTAATTGGTTTTAATTATTCTATTAAACGAATTAATATAAACTATAAAAGGTGTTAAATTAACTGAGGAATTGTAGGATCTGATGAAGCTTATCTAGCGAAAGCGCTTATCCCTGTTTTTATCTGTCATGAATAAATGGATTTGAGTTGACATCAACCTGACTTGGATACTTGAATCAAAGAAGTTCTGGACTATCTGCATCACCCTCGTTTTTTCGCACAAGTACCTAGCTTTTTACTAAGATCTCTGATTTGTTTAAGCCAGAGTGGGATTTCTTCCTCTGCTGAGTCCGTTCTTGTTCTTGGACATTAGTTTCTTTCTATTACTGTATAGCTTGTTTATACTAGGGGGCCACCAGGGTGGCTTGTTTTTTCGGCAAGGCCTGGCTTTAATCTGGTCAGGTACAGCTGATTCTGTACAATTGCTTAAGTGGTTATACAGGGCATTGGTATACACCTCGGCATAAAAGTCCATGTTATCTGTATTTGAGGGGGCTTTAAAACTTCTTATACCATCACTTAGTAGGAAGTAATTTGTTTTTGAAAAATTATGTTTTTTGAGCTTGATGGCATATCTGGTCTGTTCTTAACCAGGAGAACATCACACTGGGGGAGTGCATGCTCTCACATCTTAGTGTGTGCTGTCTAGCTGTTCCAGAGCATTTGCATTGACAAGTCCAAGAACATCTGAGTCGCATGTTTGTGGTCAAGTTTTTCCCAGTCGATGGTAGGATAATTAAAATCACCCATGAGTAACATGATGGGTTGTATGGCAACTGACTCCAATAAGTCCAGGTATGCAATATGCGTTTCCAATGTCATGTTGAGCGACCTATAGCTAGCTATGATGTGGTAGGGGGTTTTGCCTATAGTTTATTTATTTTACATTTGTTGACCGGGCTAGTCTAACTGGATATATGTCCATTTTCAGTAGAGGCCCAGGTAGAAAAGCTCCAATTAAGTTAATTGGACATTGGAGTAGCTCGAGGGTCATACTGTTTGACCAGTCTAGAGGTGTAATTATCCTTATTAAAGATGGATACACCTCTCCTCCTTTGATTCTTTCTTGCTTGGTTTGTGGTCTGAACATATGTAAGGCATTGCACCCTGCATGGCTGGGGTGCTTTCTACACCTTTGAACCATGTCTCAGTAACTGCACAGGTGTTGACATCTTCCAAAGTAAGGAGTGCTTCCAGGGAGAGCAATTTCTTGTTTAGACTCCCAACATTAAGCAGCAGGACCTTGAGTTTATCTAGAGAGAAGTTTGTTATGTTGGGAGGCTGGTTATTTTGACACTGTATAAAAAGGCACAGTAGGGTTGCCTAATGTCTTTGCCAGTATCTGAAAGCCTAGAGGAGGCGGGTAGACCATCTCTGGCAAAAGCAGCATGGCCTGTCAACCATGTCTTCCCAGACTGACAGATAGTGGATCCACTTGGACTGACCCCAGAAGCTAAGCAATCTTTTGTTTGTATTGTGAATCATCCTTGGAGAAAGTAGAATGCTGCTTAAGGCTAGGCTTCTAGCTGCCTGTGACACACAATCTGAGACCTCAGTCATGTCTCTCTTCATACAGTCCCGTGAGGTATGTCTCAAGTCATTCACCCCCACATGAACTATGATGGATTCATATGTGGCTGAGTGACTTGAGTGATTGAACAGATCCTGGCACCTCACAGGCAGTTAATTGTAACCCACTCCTTATCCAGCCTGATGAGGGGAACATCCATTTGTCTTGCAATGGATTTGCCTGCGACCAATACGTTTTGTAGTGTTATGCCTTATGGGCTTATTTGTTGAGACCGGGATGTGTATGTTATGTGTTGTGGTAATTTTTTGTATTGTTGTGTGTAAGTGGTTTCCATTTGGGAGGCCTCTGATCTTCTGGCAAGTTACTAGTGAGTACCTCCGCATATGTGGGTTTGTGTGTCATGTCCTTGTATAGTGTGAGAAGTGTGTGTGTGCTGACAACCTGTTTGGCATTCGATTTGCCCTTATGTGAGAGTTTTGCCTCCAATTTCATAGTGTAATTACATCTTTCACAAAGTGTTTGTTTCAGGAGTAAGTGATTGTCAGTATACATGAAACAATTGCTATATTGCCACAGGATGCCCATGTCTATCAGGCGGGCCAGAGAGAGATGATGGGAACCTGCCCATCCATGATAACAGGCTCTTACTGTGTGTTTTATATGGGAACAGAATGGGTTAATTTGACAGGACTGTGCTTGTAGCAGCTAGACTACAAGAGGGACCTATATTTTGTGTAGACTAAGGATGACCAATATGGCAACTCTGCTCAGTGTGCAACTGGAGTTGTTCCTAGAGCAGCAGAAAAGCTTGGAAGTGTTTCACTGGTAGCTGTGTAGGGAAAACTGAGCTTCTAAGCCTTTTCATCTGTATAGGGCACTGCTAACTGCTGCTGCGCGAAGAGCAGCACTGCACAAACTCGAGGCTTAATTATGAGTACAGAGAAACAAGGTTTTAAGCTAATTACCAGTTAGGAAAGCACACAAGAAGCCTTCCACCAGGGTCTATATTAGATCACCGAACGCTTAGGTAAGCGAACGGTGATTAATCTACCTCATATAAGCGAAAGCTTACAACAGCGATTTTTTTTACCAAGGGAAGAAAATTGCTGTTCCAGCAACAAAAAAAAAGCACATTAAAACATGAGATTAATTGAGGGACTGTGCCCCCCACACCCCCCTACTTATATATACCAACTCCGAGACCACACTACAGTGCCGAAAATGGCAAAGTACCAAAGCAGCCAAGCAAAGGGAAAGAATTCGCTTACATGCCGCTTCGATATTTTGCAGTTTCAGTTTTGTCAGTTTGACCAAGACGTATTCGAAAACGTGCGTCTTCGGTCTGCTGATAAGAACCCTTCCACCAATAATACCAAACTCAGACAGGTTAGATCAGCACACGTCTGCCACAAGAGTACAGAAAAACACCTTCTTAACATAGAATAGCTGGTTTGGAGCCCAAGTGTAACAAGACCACACAAACTACCTGCAACTAACAGATACACTGTAATACAGTGCAATTAACTACTTAAAGCAACAGCAGACAGTATATGATTAATGACTTCCCACCTATTTTCTGGTATATAGTGAAAAATAAGTGACAAAGTGCCAATAATGTCAGCTAATCAGATACAGGCAGTTATAAATTTATTACATTATAAGTAAAGATTGTATGTATGTTTACTGTCATGCTTTTATGTTTACTGAAATTATTCATTCTATTTTTATATTAAATATTTTCAAGTTTCAGGAGAGGGAGAATATTTTGTAACATAAAATAGATCAGGAGTGGTAACACTGAACCGTAGAAAGAAAGGTATAAGCATCTTTAGGATATTGGTGTCAGGCTGGGATGCCCAAGTCAGCACTTGTTTTGCTTCAGTGATTAATGTACATTTTATTAATACATTGAAGTGTGCACATTTCTTGTGTACTGTTTCTTAAGCTTGGAATACTATGCACTCAGATAATGACCCACTAAAATTTCTGCCAACCCAGAATTTAGGAGAACAGCAATCTCAAACAGATTCTCATGAGATAAAGCTAAAACTGCATATGATGATCTCCATGTCTTCCTGCAGTGCCATATATTATGAAACAAGTGGTTCCATTATTTTTGTATGAACCTTCTGCTCTGACATCTGTCTTCAGGCAGAGGCTGATTATAAACCACAGTGAACTGTAATAATGCATTTGTAGCAAGTGAAGTGTAAAGGGGCAGCTGAATCAGTGGCTGCTGCATATGCTGTTGGCCTGTCTTCTGACTGACTTTTCTGAATGATCAGGCAGACTGAAGTAATATTCCTTTCCTTTAAAAGCATAATGAATGCAGAATGTCCTTTCACCTTCAAATGTTTCTGCATGTCGTCATGTTTCTGCATGTCGTCAGCTTTTTAGACATCCTATTTGATTACTACACATTCCAGGTACTAACTTCTCCCCTCCACTTTCAGGCACATGGTATGTTAATGCTGTTTTAGGGAAGATGTGAATGAAGGAGGTACCAAAGATTACATCAACATAAAAACAACGGGAGGCTGCCATTTTAAATAAACAATTGTCAGTTTCTCTAATTGCTGTAAGACTAGAGTCTGGTGCTAAAAATCAGTTTAAACATGTAGTATATTGGATTATTCCCAGTGTCTGCTGTCTTCGCTTAAGTGTTGTGTAAAAAGCAGGTCAGTCAGCTCAGCTGTCTGAGAGTAATTTAATCTGCACCATTGCAGTATTGACAGTGTAAGCGTTGTTCTTTTACCTGTACATTAGAAAACATAAACGGTTCTCAAATAGTTATGAAAGTGGTTACCTCTAATCAGGAACTCTGCACGTTCTTTAAAATTTGTCTAAAAATGTTATGGGATCACCGAAGAATCGTACGATGTCAAATACATTGTTACCTTTGACTTTTAAAAATTTGAATCGTGTTTCTCAGGAACAAAACTGAGGTTACTTCAGGTTTTAAAGGGACAATCCCAGTGTTTAAAATTAGGGTCCGAGTTAAGCTGACAGAAGTCGCAACCACTTTGACATGATACTTTCATTTCCACCCACAGTGTCATTTTACTTTTAAATATCTTGTAAATCCTCAGTTCCAGTCTTGTTTCAGCTCCCAGGATAAGCTAATGTTTGGATTTGTGTTCTTCTCTGACTTGCATTGTATTAGGGAACTATGCTCCTGGCTCATATTTAAAATAAAGAAAGCTGTGCCAGGGAAAAGGGACATCAGTGCACACTAATTTTTAAATTTTGCATCACTCATGCTTCTACAGATGCACAAGCATCCCCCTCATAAAAAATAGTGCATTTGTCTAGTAGTATTCAGAAATCAGCACATATCAAACTAGAAGCTGACAAAGAAACAAAACTGTCTATTACTGGTCCAACCTTGTCTCACTTGTTTTCTATGGAATTACTAGTAGGTCAGAAAGTCACTACATTAGGCTAGTGTTAAAAAATCAGGAAACAGTAAAACATGAAAGAACGAGAAATGTGTTTTCCACTACTATTTGCCTGACTCCGATGCTTTCTATAGGTAGAAGCCATGTCATAAAATTGTTGTAGATGGCCAGGATTCACAATTACCACAGAATAAAATATGAAATGAAAGAAACAAAAAAAAGCTCTTGTTTACTAATGTTTTAAAAGCCTTGCGTTACTTGTGTGCTTTCTAGAGTAACAGCAGAAGTCAGGTCATAAAATGCCTGAAAGGCTACTTTTCTCAATAGGTAAAATGTATAGATTAAACTAATAAATGCCTCCCAGGGAGAACTGTTGTCAGTACAATTGCAATTTGAGATGGAATATGGCTAACCCCTTTGAAACTTCCTTCAGAACTCTTCCCCCACCTCCCTCAGCCAAAGGTGAACATGCTCTGCAAGGCAAACCTGAAATGCAAACAAAGGCTGAATCAAAACAAAAAAAAATATCCCTGGGACTGTCCCTTTAAAATCAACCATATTTACTCAAGAAAAGATGCCCCCCTTTTTATAGCTGTAGAAAACCTGGATTGACTGAGTTATGCAGAGTACGTGTGTCCCTTTTCCAAACCTACTGTATACAATTTGGGGATGACTTCATATCTGCATGTTTAGCAACAGTGTTATGATGACTACAGCTTTATGGAAAAGTTAGTGCAAATATATATATATATACATATATATATATATATATTTTTTTTTTTTTTTTTTTTTTTTTTTTTTTGTATTTAGCCGGGGTAGAGCACTGAACCTTTTCAGACTCAACCTGAGAGCAGTGTCTGGTTAAGTGACTTGCTCAGAAGTACACAGGTAGGCAGTGAAGGCTGAGGGAATCAAACCCCTGGACCATGAGACCACAGGAAACGGTCCAATAATGAATTAGTGTTTTCTACTGTGATTCTTATGACATACATCATTTAAATCTTTTTTATTGTCTAGTTTTAAGATTCAGTGACTTAAAAATGCTACTGGATTATAAATATTTTGCTAGACTAACGCTGTGTTTACTGTGGAAAAAATATGCCTTGCAGCAAAACTTCCTGTATTCATCTCATGGTTTGGTGCCGGTTTCATTCTGAGTACTGCAAGCATCTACTTCATGAATGTTTAATGTGCTGCGCTCATGTCTTGTGGAAGCATGATATGTTTTATTGCAACATTTTTGTTTTTACATTTTCCAACTTTGCAACTTAAAATCTTTTAAAAGAAAATAATGTGCAATGGCTCTGTTAAAAAAAAAAAAAAAAAAAAAAAAAAAAAAAATGTTTTTTAATAGGAATGTATTTAGCATCTCCTGCATGAATATGGCATGATCACATTTTTTTTCTTGTTAATTGATTGCATATTGTCAAGCACAGAAAAGTATGCTACAACTGTTGCTTAAGATCTGCTTACATAGACAATATTCACCATTTCTGTTTTCTACTAGGCTGAATAAATTGCATAGCTTAGACTGTAGCACAAGGACACATTTGCTGTATACTGTCATTTGAAATTCTGTTAAAGAAACAGTTTATTCCAGACAATTACGTAAAGCAAAAGTGATTGCAGAGTATGTTAATATACTATTAGATTTTAGACTGAAGCCTGCTCATACTTGTTTGTGCTGCAGTGACAGTCAGTTGCCCCATCTCTATTTTTTCCAGCCAAATACTCCTCTCATGATCTGTCTTCTTTTATATGTAGCTGTTTCTATCATGTTGTTCTGGACTCTTGTTAAATCTGTTGAAAACAAATTACTCTCACTGTCTCCAATTACTCTCACTGTCTCCTAAATATTTACCCGGTGGACTCTGTCATGTTTAGCAATGTAATGTTAAAGGAGTTATTCTCATTGAAAACCTGACATTTGACCTTCACATCCACAATAATGTCAAAAAAACAAACTATAAACTAGGTGACCTCTAACGACATAAATACTATCTAAACTGTTCTACTAAGCGTACTCTCGCCTTGATCTTTCTCCACCCTTCTCTCCTTTATGGTGCTCCTGTCATTACCAATATCCAATCCACCCTAAAAACCAGGCTTGAGTCATGTTACAAAACAAGGTAGTCGTTTGCAACCACCCCAAAGTACTATTCCCATCATTGCATTGCCCTAAGATCACTTTACTGGCTCAAACTTCCACATTATCTAACCTACCTACAGCTAAGCACCGCACACACGATCATTTAAAACCCTCAGATTGCCCAGCCCTTTCTTCCATCTTAACTAACTACCACCCAAGTAGACCACTTAGATTTGAAAATCCACTTTTCCTACAAGTAGACAAACCCAAACTCCCAGCCAGTGACATGCTTTATTCCTTCTCTGTTATTGCCAAGCTTTGGAACTTACTCCCATTAGCTGTCAGAAAAACCTAAACTCCCAGCCGGTAACATGCTTTATCCCTTCTCTATTATTGCCAAGCTTTGGAACTTACTCCCATTAGCTATCAGAACCTACAGCAATATCTTTTCCTTCAAAATATTTTTGCAGAAACACCTTTCCACCCTGTGGCAATGCAGATGTCTCAGTTCTCATCCATCCATAACCTGACTCCTGCCCATTGTACAGCTGGAATTAGGAGTAATGTTTAAGCATGTCAAGCTTTTCATAAGGGGAGTTCCATCTGCACCTGTTTATTGGGGGTTCTGCTCTTGCATTCCAGTCTCTCTTTTTCTCTGATCTGGAGGTGAGACTGCAAAGGTAACATGATTAGAGGTGGTGTGGCGTGCTGCCCTGTGAAGAGCAGTTTTTATTCCATTATTTTCTATTGTGTCACATGAAAATCAAATGGATTGGCAGGGCTGGGGTCAAGAATGATGGGCTACTGTAAATTGTCAGGGCTGGGGTCAGAAATAGTGGGCTACTGTAAATTTGTAGGTGGCCAAGCAAAGTAATCATGTTTTGGGGTGTAACAGCACAAACATAACATAATGTAATATGTTTAATGCTGCTTTAATAACTGGGTTGCATTTTTAGCAGTCAACATTCTACAGTGCATAGAACTGATACATAGGGAATGGGTTGGATTTGTTTTTATTTATTTTATATACTTTGCTTATATTGACTTGTTATGTCAGCATGGATAAGCTGAGTAGCGTTATCTTATTTCAGTATTTGAACTCCAACCACTTCATTAAAACCAATATTGAATGCCAATGAAAGAAAGTTACCCCTGAGGTTTGGTGACTTGAGAGGTAGTTGTATGTGTTAGGGAGTACATAGGGCAGTCTTCTTCACTGGATATGTGGGAAGTAGACTTTGCCCCCTGCCCCCAAATGAAACTATTCTTAAGAAGCCCTTTAAATCTGCCATGTTAAGACAGTCAGGCTTTGGTGAAGTGAGCATTGAGGGGACAATACCATATGCTATTTTAAGTAGGTTATGTGTACAGTGTAACTATTTGTTTTTCAAAACCTTTTAGAATAGCAGCTTACTGGACTACTTTGAGAAACTATACTACCATAACCAGTAACATTATAGGTATCTCATTATTCAATAAAAATACAAAACGCTGTCTCTGTGAAAACTGCATTAGTCTGATGCAAAATCTATTAATACTTTCAACTGTTAGTGATAATTTTCCCTTTGAATAGACTTTGCATAGAATGTTTCTTTTAGACAACTGCAGTGGAAAGAAACTGAATTTTTTTTATATTATTTTGCTTCAAAAGTCAAGGTTTTCCACAACTTAAACCTGCAAACAGCAAAGTACTTATTACTTATTTTAATTTTTCTAACCCAGAATGCCCTCATAAGGGCTGATATCCTGACATGATTTTGTTTACTTGGAAAAATATCATGATAAATGCACTATGAGAGTATAGCTGATGACAATCATTGCCCTGGTCTTTCCTGTTGGGTCACAATTCCTTTCATAAAACGGAAGCAATGGAAAATGCAGTTAAGTTTGAGAATCCTCTGTAGAAATGTAATTGGTTTGGACTGTGCTTCATTTTTTTGCATACATGTATACCATTTTATTTGGAGCTAGTGTTTCTGCTTTAAAATATCTAGACAAATTTATTGTATGTGATATTCATTAATGCATTTGTTAGATACGAGAGCATTTACTTTTCTTCCCTGAGATGCTGTACTGTAGCATACCTCTGAGGCAAGCATAAAAATCTTTGGTCCACAAATTATAGATTTATGTGCATACAATGTTCTTATAATATAATGTATAATAATAATAATGTCCATACTTCTAATAACATGTTTAAAATCAATCTCAGATTTTAATAACACTTATTACAGACATTTTTGAGAAGACCTCTAATCTCTGTAATTTATTTAAAAATGCACTTAAAAATTAAGCGATTAAAGGGGTAATATTTTATTTTATACACTGAAGGAATTCTGGAAAGGATTTAGAAACGAGAGTAAGATATTTATGGGAAATGCTGAAGATTGTCATATTAATTATTAACTGACAACTGAAGCTGAATCTGTTTTAACTAAAATAGAACTGCATTCTGTAGTCTGTGTTCAAAATTCAAGAATGACATTCTCTGAAAATGTCTTTCATGATACGATCATGTGTTGCCTTATATGAGAAGACCTCATGAAGTGTACGATGCAGACAGCAGAAAGGAGGCCAAGTAATATGGTGCCCTTGGTCATGAGTAGGATTCATAGATGTGCTACATACTGTGTAGGGCCAGTGAGAGGTACAGTTCATGAAAAATACTTCCCTGAAGTCTAGAGACAACATTGTAGCAGAGTTACACAAGCAATGGATTATTATGCATGAAATATGTAGACATGTGGTTCATAAACAGCAGTATAACAGGCCTGCAGAAGTGGGGTACTGTTGCACTTGAGGCAGGCAGCAAGTGCGCTACTTGTGCAAGTGATCCATGTGACAAAAGGGAAATACTGCCAGCCCAGCTATCTGGAATTTTGTAAATAATTCTGTCATTTGTGAATATTGATGTGATTTATACAGAAGTGTATATAAAGTACTGAGCTAAAATGTAACCACAGCATGCCTCACAGGCTTAGAATAAAAATGTATATAAACTATTGTAATTGTGTAAATGTATATGTTTTAACAGAAAAAACTAGAACATAAGAGGGTTAACTTGCAAAACTTCAAGAAAATAAGTTTAAATTAAATTGTTTTACGATTGTGCTACAAATGTTATGTTTCAGTTCAGTAGCAGACAGTGTCTAGAGCCAGAAGTTTTTGTATTGTCTTGGAAGAGAAGTAATTTCTAGGTTTGAGATGCAGAAGTGTTTTATGACTTCCAGGATCAACAAACATCTGAGAGATGTGTATTTTTCACAAGGAGATGTCAAATGCTACACTGGGGGGTTAGCTTGGGAACTAAAGTCAGGTGACAGAAAGTGATGTTATCCAAGCTAACCCAGCAGTAATATTTGATATTAATTTAAGAACCGTCTTAGAGAGACTGTGCATTTTGTATCTTGTCTTTGACCTAGAAACATCTACTCATCACCACTTTCTGCACTTGCCTTGCTGTAAGTTTTTAGGGCATAGTAACTCTTTTAGATTCAGATAGGAATATAGTAAAGTGTAGCTTAGATGTTTTCTTTATTTGCAACTGTCCTGCAATGTTTTAAATATTTTCTGTGATTTTGAACTCTGATGTAACATATTACTTACTGAATATTGTCTTGTTCTTTTATTATTTATTATTAAATATATTTAAACCTTTTAACTGTGGTTGGTCTGTTATAAATATTTAAGCTCTTGGCGTACTTGCATATCTGTATGGTGACACTGTACAGGCCACTCCTAAATAGTCTTGCTCTTGGTCAGACTACCATTTGGATTAATAGTAACATTATACAGTATGATAATAATATGTGCATTTAACTTGTGGGAAGATTGTTTTAAACTGTTTGGCAATGGACTTAAGATTTTAAACAGTGCAGTTGCACTTTTGAAGCACCTTTTATGTACAGTTATTTAACGATTTATATGCATCTTTTACCGCTGTATTTTTAACAACATGAGATGAAAAATGTCAAATGATTTCTGTATCCACACAGGTTGAGATTCATAAACATGACATGCAGTATGTCTGGTATTCTTAAAATGCTCAGGAAAAAATGCAGGCATGATTAGAGCACATCAGCACGGTCTCTAATTTATGTTACAATGCAGCAAGTCTGCCAGTGATCAAAAGTTATACAGGTAAACTCATGTAGTATTATGCACATTATATACAGGTTACCATGGTATGCCTCATTCAGGCATTCCCTGGGGTTCAGAAACATGCCTAACACAACCATGAAAGGTTTGCCATGGAGATGCTGAGTGCCACAATGCAGCTCAAAGGTAATTCTCAATTAAGAAAGATGAATTTTGCACCTTGAGCATCAGCTATTTAAGAAATCTGCTCACATAACTGATACTGCTGGTAAAGACAGAAGTGTTTTTTTAAGTTAGGTTAGAGAATTCTCTAACAGCAGTAGTAAGCATGTTGCATACATGTAAGTATGACTACACACAAGTGCAGTTTCACTATATTGTAAGCCAAAATAAGTGACTCGCACTAATGTCTCTGTGAAGTTTTAGCCATTGAAATGGGGAGAAAATGGGAGCATGGGAAAGTCAGAAAGAGCAAGAACAGGCACATACAGTAACTTTTTTTTTAAATGGGGGTCTGTTTTTTTTTTTTTTTAATGGGGGTCTGTTTTCTTTTTATCAAAGGGAAAGATGTAAGGGGAAAATCATTGGATGGACAAAGGGCTGAGGTATGAAAATAGGGGCATACAAGGAAACCTAGGTTTATAAGGTAGTACTAGGCTAACTAACCTTGTGGGTCATTTTAAGCCTTGCCAATTTATCCCAAAGGTGAGAATCATCACCTGTATCTTATGCCTGTGAGGTAAATGCCTTAGCCATTATGCCAAACCACATCTGATAGAGCATTCAAAGACCACTAATGGAGGTTCTGTCACAAAGGGGTTACAATGCATACATACAAATATAGCCAAACAGGGCAAGTGTTGATGGGGAGAACTGGACAACAAACAAGGTAGGGAGGGTACACACAAGGGGAGCACCATTATTGGAGATAGGGTGAGGACCCACATCCTTGTTTTGCTGCTTGTGTTAGACCCAAGA
The DNA here is from genome assembly GCF_019279795.1 of Protopterus annectens. Lineage (NCBI taxonomy): Eukaryota > Metazoa > Chordata > Ceratodontiformes > Protopteridae > Protopterus > Protopterus annectens. Next base: position 472,180,983 of record NC_056750.1, read on the forward strand.
AGAGGTCAGCCACTGCTGTGGTTGCCCTCCTCATAGAGTCCTTCCTGAGATGGACCACACATGGCAGTGCCAAGCAGCAGTGCAACTCTACAAGCTACACAAGGAGTTTCTCCAGGCAGTCAGTGCATGTATAAAGTTGCAGGTTATCAGATTCCCCCATTGCCCCTTTCAGCTCCATCATGGTAATGAACTGTGTCTCACTGTCAGTGTCACATGAGGGAACAGCAGCACTCTCCTCTGGTGATTTGAATGTCGGAGGCCAGCAGACATTGCAAGGTCATGGCCTGGTGATAGATGGTGAGCTGGCAGGAGGTAACTGGACATGATCGCAGAGCAGAGACCACTGCCGGACCACAGGAGCAGCTGTGGCTGACACTGCAGGAAATAACATAAACTGAAAAACAAAATTAACATAACAGAAAAATGTAAAAGGATAGTGAAGGAGAAAAAAAATAGTATTCTGTGATCCTTTGATTATCAATCATACAGTTACCTACAGTGGACTAAACAGTTGATTGGTATGCATTATGGCTCTTGGGGCAGTAGTATACCTATTTCCCTGTCCTAACTTACTCATGTGCCAACTCTAACCCTAACCCTAATCCCAGCCCTACACGTTATCTTACCAAAAACCCTTTCCCTAATAGTAGCACTAAAGACATTCATGGAGAGAGAGAGAGAGAGAGATGCACACACCATCAGACACAGCAAAAAAGAAAATCACCTTACCTAGCCCTTGCTCCCCTTATTCTAATACTAACCTGCAAACACAAAACCATTTTCAGTCCACTAAATCTAGCTTGTTCTCTAGCCATTATTCCAACCCCAAACTGCAAACACTTGTCTCTGTGTCAGTGTGTGTGTGTGTGTGTGTGTGTGTATATATTTGTACTACCGGCCTTCTTCGAAATGAAGTATTACCTCATATTCTCATTCACAATTAAATCCTCTTGCAATGTAATGTTCACACAAACATGATACTATATATATATAATATATTTCTAAAGAGCGCGAGAGTATATATATATATATATATATATATATATATATATATATATATATATATATATATATATATATATATATATATATGTATATATATAAAATGTGTGTGTGTGTATGTATGTATGTGCTTCTAACTGTCCCTCCCTCTCTTTCAAACTGAATGCCAAAAAATGCATCATCATCCCGTTTGAGGAGAGCCACTTCCCCACAAATTATTGCATTAATAACAAGGTCCTAAGCACGCAATCAGTCGTGCGGTAGTTGGGCACTCGGGTTGATAGCAAACTTTTGACCACCATATTGCCTCCATTGTACGGGAAGCTTTCTACATTGCCCACCTCATTAGTAAGAGTGTCTCATCTAGAGACAAGGAGGTCATAGCATCCATGTATTCTTTCCTTATAAGACCCATCATTTAGTACAATGCCCCTTTCGGCATGTACCTCACAAAGCACATGCAGCAGCTGGAGAGACCACAGAGGTTCCTCACCAGAAGAATTCAGGGCACAAAACATCTACCCTACACAGATAAGCTAAAGGTCCTGTCCCTCTAATCAGTCTCATACAGACTCCTCAGAGGTGGCCTCTGTCTGGCATACAAAGCAATCTCCGACCCCACCTTGAGACTGCTGCATATCTGCAAGTCAAGCTTCACTTGATTAACCCACACACATGATCTCAGCCTGGTCTGTGACATCAACATGACTTGTTGACTGGACAGATTTGTGTCCCAGAGATGCCCCCTTCTGTGGAATGGACTCCCTCTCCATGTCAAGCAGAGTACCCCATTAACCCTTTTTAAGTGTAACCTAAATAACTGGATGAGGAACAGAAAATACACCCCTGGGATTCCACCTGTGTCCCTGCTGGATAGGGGCAATGGGTGCTGAGTTGTTGGAACATGGGCTAAATTCTTGGCTAGGCTTTTATGGGCCTCATGGCCAATAGCCTAGTAACTTCCTATGATCCTATGTATAGATAGATATAGCTATATAAATTGTATAATCTCATTCTCTCTGTGTCTCTCTCTCTATGATATAAATATGTATGTTTGTGTGGCTTGTGACAGGATGTGAAGTTAGAATCTCAGACCATGGAGCTGTGAGGCACAACTCTGACTACTTAGTTCTGTATGTGTGTACTTGAAATAGAACACATACTTTAGTTTGCTCTTTAAACTCGTTGGAGGTATAAATGTATAAAAACACAGTTCAGTTTGGAGAAAAAAAAACGAAAAATGAAATGAAAATATAGCCCATTTGGCTTTTTTCGGTATTGACAGTTTTTGTGTCTTTCAGCTTTTCCCGGTTAGGGGTCACCACGGCGGAACTCCAGTCTGCTAATGATTGGCAGTAGATTTTTACGTGCCGAGTTGCCGGCCCTGACACACAACCTTCAACGAAGGTACACCCATTCACGCATGTCTCCACACAGAAGACACTCTAGCTGAGAATCGAACAGGACAACGTCTTACTGTGAGGCGACAATGCTACCACAGCACCACCACAAAGTCCATATAAGCTACTCCACCTGTCAGAGTCCAAGTAAAGCCTTTCCTGTACCTGGCTGTTGTAGAAAAAGTCACACCTATAAGCCCTAGAAGACCCTTCAGCCACACCAAACATAACCTTCACCTAAATATACCTTGGGCTACCTTGACAATGAGACTCTGATATGGACGGCAAGCTCCAGTAGTCCTTAATCCTTGGCCGGGATACTCTGTTCTGATAGTTCTCTGTTGGAGGTTCATTTTTAACCTCCTGGTTTGCTGCTTTTGGACAACATCTTTTTATACAACACAAAACAGACTTGCAGTCCTCTAACTAATGTAACTTATTGATAAAGTGCTGTGAGATCTTTTTCATACTTGGGGGTAGTTTCACCTTCATATTCTGTGTTTCAGCTGAGGTGCTGTCCTGCCTTATAGAAGTGGTACATTTTGTTTTTTCTTTGCTAAATACTTTAGCTTTGGCTGGCTATGATCTGCCTGCAATCAACTGGACGTATAAGCGAATTTAAGTACACGTTTATCTGCACTTTTTTCATATAGTACTGTATTTTATGTATTTTTGTTTCTCACTGAATATTAATTGAACTGAAAATTGTGGCTCTGTGTCTCTACAGTTAGTTCCCACCACCACTCTCTGTTCTTGTTTCGGTGTTAATCTTGGTGGCTTTGAAACTGCACGCCCCTCTTGTAAATTTGTATTTGGATACTCCTTCTGGGCCCATCTCATTTGCTCACTCAACTGAGTGCAGTGAGGTCATATTCTGATTTCAGGCACTCCTCCTGTGTACAAAGAAAGCATTTGGGAGGGGAAAAAATTTTTTTCTAAGCTTGTTTCCTGCCTTTCCTGTAAGTACTCTAGTCCACATACAGATTTGCTGTATCCAGGACTATTTGTAAGCTTCTGAGCCCCTGACCTTTCTGTGTTGGAGAGAAGCCTTCTAGCTTAATTTTCTTTCTTAGAACTAGCCCGTTTTTTAGTTTCAGCACTCAAAAATGTTTCTTTGAGCTCAGCACTTGTTCAGAACTTGTAAGCACTAAATCAGCTACAAATTACTACAGCATTCAACTTTCCTCACTTGTCTAGAGGAAAGCAGTTTTCAGTCCTTAATAAATAAGCACCTATCCAGCTGGGAATGTCTAAGGATCAGCTCCTGGTGTTTTCTCCTGTCTACCTGATGAATCTGGGCATCTTGGGGCAATGCAGCAGTTGCCTCATGTACACAGACAACCCTCTCCTTCTACCACCCAGCACTACAACCTGTGAGAGATGCACTTGTATAGACAAACTGCAAGCAAAGCTCTCTTCACCCAAGACTGGACTAGACAGTCAAGAGGAGAAGGTAAACACTTGCACCACACCACACTCATCACATAGTCCCTCAAAACCTACACCACCAAAACACACACACACACACACACACACACACACACACACACACACACACACACACACACACACACACACACACACACTGAAACTCAAAACACACACCTACATTTGTGGAAGCTCTCAATAAAAACCTACCCAAGCAACAAGGACTTCCAAAGCAGAAACGCAAGCAAACTCCACCTCCCAACACAACCCAAATGACACACATCCCACAAACTCAGTGTGCCACTCAACCACAGCCCATAAGGCATAACAACGTACCCAACACTCTAGTCATAGATGACTCTATAGTCAGGCAGACTGATGTTCCACTCACCAGGTAAACTAGGAGAAATTTACTGTCAGCTGCCTGTCGGGTGCCAGGATCCTCCACATAATGCATGCACACTCAGGTCACTCCATAACTAGTACAAATATGACTGTCATTGTCCATGTTGGTGTGAATGACCTGAGACGTACCTCCCTGGACTACATGAAGAGACATGGAGGAGCTCTCCGATCTTGTAGCCCAGGCAGGTATGACCCTAGCCCTGAGTAGCATCCTGCCATCGCCCAGAATGATATCACAGTATAAGGACAAAATGATTGACTTCAACAATTGGCTAAGCTTCTGGTGTCATTCAAAGAGAATCCAGTATCTGTCTGCCTGGGAAGACATGATCAACAAACCACGATGCTTTGCCAGAGATGGTTTGCACCTGTCACCCCTGGGATTCAGGTTACTGGCTAAAGCTCTTGCACTCCCTATAGTGCCTTTTTTAGGCAAATACAAGCATGCAAAATCTGAAGGTAATGCTACTCAATGCTAGAAGTCTAAACCTCCAAATACACTCTCGAGGCACTCGTAAAGATGGAGAACATTGATATTTGTGCATTAACTGAGACCTGGTTCAAGGCTCCAGAGAGCACCCCTGCAATACCAGGCTGCAACTCTTACCACACTTTTCGGCCACCAAACCAAGACCAAAACACTAAAGGTGGAGGAGTGTCCATATTCCCCAAGGATATTCACACCTCCAGGCTAGTTGCATAACCCAATGCATCTGAAATTCTCCAGGTGCAATTAACAGTAGGTAAGACTGCAGTCCAAATTGTAGCTTTCTACAGATCCCCCACCATGTTCCAGGATTCTCATTACACCTTTCTAAACATACTGGAAAATATTAAGATGCAACCAAACACCCTAATACTGGGTGATTTCAACTACCCTGCCATAGACTGGGAAAACTACTCGGGTACCAACACCTTTTCCCAACAGTTCTTAGAATTCATAAATTCCAACGTCCTGGATCAACTAATCCATTGTCCCACCAGGGGCTCCAATATCCTCCACCTGGTCATTACCAACATGGGAGATAGATGCTCCACACCAGTGGTCACCCCCTCATTGGTCAGGTCTGACCATAAGCAAATCAGCCTTGACATCCACACACCCACCCACCCCAGTAAGGAAATCTCCGTAAAAAACTTCTCCAAAGCCAACTTCATGCTACTCAAGTCAGAAGTGACAAACTTCGTAACACCCATGCAGACTTATCAAATTTGACTGAATCCTACACTAAGGCACTGTACGAGCACATCCACTTGTGCATGAATGGTGCCATCCCAAATAGAACCAAGATACTCTCTTCTAAAAAAAAAACATCTGGTGGTCCCTTGCCATAGACAAGCTATACAACAGAAGGAAGAAACTGTTGCAGAAAAGAAGAAAATCCCAGGATGCAAAAAAGTCCCTTACCAGCCTCAGTAAAAACTGAGATCCCTCATAAAATCCTCAAAAGCTAGTTAAGAAAATACAATTGCTAAAGATTCTAAAGACAACAACAAGGCATTCTATAGTTATGTCAATAATCTCAATGGCAATACTCAGATCTGCTCTGAGCTACAACAGAATGGCGTTAAATATACTGATCCCAAGGATATTGCCAATATCCCTGGTAGATCGATTTAGTGCCAACTTCACCCCTCTCTCACCCCCTAAAGGGCCCATCTCAATACGAAAAGATTGCCAAATTTCAGTAATCATGGCCACACAGGTACAAACCATAGTCTGTAAAGCTAAGAATGCAGCATCCATGGGACAAGATGACATCCCGGACTGTGTAGTACATGAACTACAAAATGAACTGGCACCTCGCCTAAGTGTCATGTCTAATCATAGCCTCACCTCAGGCTTCGTGCCCACTGAGTGGTGCACAGCTACAGTTATCCTACTCTACAGTGGGGGGGATCCACCTTGGATCCCAGGAACTACCGTTCCATCAGTGTGACGAGCCTGATCTGCAAGGGCATGGAACGTATTGTCATGGACTTATAAACAAAGACATTGGCAACCTTCAAATACTGGACCCAACCCAGTTTGGGTTCGTGAACGGCCGATCGTGACTCCTGAACCTGATTGACTTCTAATCAGTCTCCAGAGCTGTGGACAAGGGTAAGGTGGTCCACACAGCCTATCTGGACCTCGCCAAGGCCTTCGACACTATCCCCCACTCTGGAATCATAGATAAACTTACTAAGCTGGGCATAAATCACTGTCACTTGAGTTGCCAACTGGCTTACTGACAGAACCCAGACTGTAAAAGTAGCCAACTCCAAATCCAGTTCCAGACAAGTGGAGTACCTCAGGGTTCAGTCCTGGGACCACTCTTGTTTGGCATCTACTTCTCTGAAGTACAGGCCATCACTAAGGGACTCTGGCTAACAAAGTTTGCAGATGACTGCAAACTGGGAGCCATTATTGAAGCCCCAAATGATGTGGATATTCTGCAAAAGGGCCTTACAGAAACAGATGCTTGGTGCCAAAGACATGGGCTGAAGCTTAATGCCAAGAAATGTATAGTTATCCCCTTTGGGAAAAAACATGTACCTGTGAAGTACCACATATGTGGCAGTACACTAAACACCGAAAATGTGATGAGAGACTTTGGAACACAGGTGGACAGTGGTCTCACCTTCGATAACCACATCGGCACAACAGTCAAGAAATCCTTCTATGTGGCACCCCTCATCACTAAGGGGTTTTCATCCTGGAAAAAGGAGGTAATTGTCCCACTGTACTCATCCCTCATTAGACCCATTATAGAGTATAACTCCCCATTTGGTATGTACCTCACAAGGCATCTGCAACAGCTGGAAAGGCTGCAGAAATACCTCACTATAATCACAGGCCTAAAGCAGATGTATTCTGACAGTCTAAAAAAACTCCAGATATACTCTGTGGCATATTGTCTACTCAGAGGAGATCTCTGCTTAACATACAAGGCCATGTCAAACCCTGAGCTGTTGGACATGCTCCACTTAAAGAAATCCCAATCCCTCAGAGCCACATGCTCCAGGGATCTAAACCTTGTCATCACAATGAACAAAACATGCTGGAGGGATAGGTTCCTTACCCAGAGATTCCCAATACTCTGGAATAGACTGCCCATACATGTCAAGCAGAGCGCCTCCTTGGCTCTCTTCAAAAGGAACCTTGATGATTGGATGGGAGATGTGAAATTCACCCTGGGGATCATGTCAGTCACTCTGCTAGACAGGGGTCCAGGGAAGTAAATATTGTTGGAAGAAATATCTAGGGAATTGTTATGGCTAGGCTTGTATAGGCCCTAGGGCCGATAGCCTAGTACCAACCTATGAACCTAAGTAGGCTACAGTCCTTTTCTGTCATTAGAATTTGTTTTTCTCTTTGCTTATGTTATAAAAGATGTTTGTACAAACGATTGTAAAGCTCCTTTTTGGATAAAATGCTACAGCTGGATCTGGATCTAAGAACTAACCAGATGTAATTGTATCATGTGATCTAAAAGTGCACATACAGTGTGAGAGAGTAGCAAGCAAGATTAGTAGAATACTGAGGGGGGTGTGCTTTAAGAAGAAATATATATGTGGAAAAGAAGACATTACTATTTTCCTATATGGGCAGTTGAATATCTGAGGCATCACTCAGCTGTGAAGAACATCCTTATGAGATGTTGAAAGGCTTAATAACATTTAACAAAAGTGTAAATTAACTTCAGATATAGGCATGTACAAATGCTAGTAATATACAGAAGTAGCCTACAGGGTAAACTCTCAAAGGAAGTAGAGTTACAGGGGTTTAAATGTTTTCTCCATCTGGCATTGAGCTTTGTGGTGCTCCTTGGTGCTCTTTTATTGCCCAATCTTACTCACTTTGTCAAATATGGCTGCTTATTTTTTGCAGATTTTGAGAACTTGAGATCTGCAATAGTTTGAGTTTGCAATCAACTAATTAAATGTGGTATCCTACTGTTTGTACCAGAATGACCGCATAACATTTGTGGTGGTTTCCATAAAGACAGACGTAGTATAAATGTTCAGATGTAAAATGGGAGTGAGATCTCTTTATGATGAACAGAGATCTGCAGAAATTACTGAATTATGTATTCGGGGAGGAAGTTCTGTAAATCATTGAAGCTGCAAGACTGAATTTGCCTATTTGAACAAAAAAGGCAAATTTGTGCTAGTTATCAGTAATTTTATTGTAAGTGTCAAACAGTAATTTTTAATGTCAGTACATGAATGCAGATAGCAAAGTGCCATGTTGATTACAGAACATTTAGTATAATGAGAGAGAACATTTCTGGAGCTGTTGAATGCATTTTCTACTTGATTTGAAGCGGTATGGATTGCACCTTTAGTACTGGCATAATAACTGTTGAGTTCCTCAATATTTTAATCTTTATTTTAATAATTGCAGCATGATTATGCATCTACAGTCAAATAGTGTGTTTGCCTGAGGAAGCTGAGATGTGCTTTACTGAAAATTCTGGCTTAGAAGTGTCAGAAAGTGGCCATGTTTTGGCAATATGTCAGATCTCCTGTAGAAACTCCATTATATAGGCATTTATGTATCCCATTTTATGATCCACTCAGCTGCATATCAGTGAAGACACCTCTCTGTTGTGGGGCAGCAGAGGAGTGCGCAGAGCTGAGTGGGTAATTACTCGTATGAGAATTGGGGGTATTACTAAGTCCGCTGCAGGATGCTTAGATGATGAGTGAGACAAGGGTGAAAAATGCAGAGGAATGCTCTATTTCAGAAAATTACCTTAGTGTTTTGGCCACCACTCAGTGTTGGTACAGAGATTAAACTATGGGGATGTGTGTTTTCAATGTCACTGTAAAAGGGTCTGGGCTTGGTGTAGGGACCATATATACTGTGCATTAGCACATGTATTTTTCAGCTAAGAGTGAGTGCTCAAAATAGTATTGATAAAAATGTCAATGTAAAAAGACTGAATAGTCAAAACACCAAGCAACAAAAAAGCCACCTGCATGGAGGGTTGTACTTACCACATCCCTGATGATTATATATACCGACTCAGAGATAGCACTTTAGCAGGGTAAGGGCAAATCCACAGACCTTGCAGAAGCACAATTTTACATAGACATGTTGGCAGATGCAAAACAGCATTCACTCTTATGAATGTTTGCTGGTAGCTATCGCACACAGATACAGTGGATATAAAAAGTTTACATGCCCCTGTTAAAATGCCAGATTTTTGTGATATAACGTGAGACCACAATAAATCATTTCAAAACTTTTCTCACCTTTAATGTAACCTATAACCTGTACAGTTTAATTGAAAAACAAACAAATCTGTTAGGGAGAAAATATAAAAAATGTATAATAAGCTGGTTGCATGTGTGCACACACTTAAACTAATACTTTGTTGAAGCACCTTTTGATTTAATTATAGCATTCAGTCTTCTTGAGTACACACTTGCCATCATTTAGAGACTCTGATTAACTCTAAATAAAGTTCAGCTGTCCTAGCAGGATTTTCCTGACATTTACTCAGTTGCCTGCTACAGCAAAAGCCATGGTTCGCAGAGAGCTTACAAGGCACCAAAGGGATCTCATTGTTGAAAGGTATCAGTCAGGAGAAAGGTATAACAAAACTTTCCACAACATTGGATATACCATGGAACAGAGTGAAGACAGTCATCAAAAAGTGGAGAAATTTTGGGAAAACAGTGACATTGCAAAGAACTGGACGTCCCTCCAAAATCGATGAAAAGGCACAATGAAAACTGGTCAGGGAGGCTGCTAAAACACCTACAGCAACACTGAAGGAGCTGCAGGAATTTCTGGCAAGTGCTGTTTGTGTACTACATGTGATAACAATCTCCCGTATTCTCCATATGTCTGGCCTATGGAGTAGGGTTGCAAGACGGAAACCTTTTCTTTACACAGAAAAACATTTGGGCCCAGCTAAAATTTGCAAAACAATACATAATCTCCCAAAAGCATGTGGGAAAATGTGCTGTCATCTGATGGGACCAAGGCTGATTTTTCTGGCCACAATTCCAAAAGGTACATTTGGCGCAAAAACAACACTTCTTATCACCAAAAGAACACCCTCCCCACGGTGAAGCATGGTGGTGGTAGTTCATGCTTTGGGGTTGCTTTTCTTCAGCTGGAACTGGGGCTTTACTCAAGGTGGGGGGAATTATGAACAGTTCCAAATACCAGTCACTTGTGGCCCAAAACTTTCAGGTGTCTGCTAGAAAGCTGAAGATGAAGAGGAATTCCACCTTTCAACATGACAATGACCTCATGCATATATCCAAATCAGCAAAAGAATGGCTTCACCAGAAGAAAATTAAAGTTTTGGAATGGCCCAGCCAGAGCCCAGACCTAAATCCAATAGTAAACTTGTTTGCTGACCTAAAGAGGGCTGTGCACAAGAGATGCCCTTGCAATCTGACAGATTTGGAGCACTTTTGCAGGGAAGAGTGGGCAAATATTGCCAAGTCAAGATGTGGCATGACTCCTATCCAAGAAGACCGATTGTTGTAATTGAATCAAAAGTGCTTCAACAAAGTATTAGTTTAAGTGTGTAAACACTTACGAAACCAGCTTATTGTATGTTTTTTTATTTTTTATATTTTTTCCTCTAACAGGTTTATTTTTTAATTTAAATTGTACAAGTTATAGGTCACATTAAAGGTGGGAAAAGTTTTGAAATTATTTATTGCGGTCTTATTTTTTTGTATCACAAAAACTTGGCATTTTAACAGGGGTGTGCAAACTTTTTATATCCACTGTATGTATACATATATAGACAGAAACATACTACATATAATCTATATATATATATATATATATATATATATATATATATATATATGTGTGTGTGTGTGTATGTCTGTGTGTGTAATATATATGTAAAATACACAGAAATAGAAACGAAGAAGAACGTTTTGTATATTCTATATAATTTGATATGTATCTGGAATTTGCAAATGCGGATTTCTACTTTTAATGTCTAATTTCAGTGGATGGGGCACCTTCCATTGTCATATGGGGTATTACTAATTCTGGAGAGTGTCATAAGAGATTGCAAGTATTGATGAGAATTAGAAACTGCAGGAGGTAGGCAGGAAATTTATTTTTATGTATCTGGGTTCACAAGGACTGATGATATCAGGCAGGACACCAGTATTGGTAGGTTGCTGTGAACCATGGAAGACCGAGTTGCTTGCACTGTTGCTGTATGTGATCTGAGTATGTATGTATATGTGCTAGTGCAAGTACCTGATGGGATGCATTAGACAGTTCTTTTTCTTTCTCTTTTTATTTACAAAAAATTCCTTGTCAATATTAGTAACTTCTGCAGTGCTACAGATTCTAAAAGCCCTTGAGTAATGCCTGGGGAGGGCCCTAGCCATCCTCAAGTGCTACTATGAACTTGTGTTTCAGGTCTACTGTTTGCTGTGATGTCATACCTACCCATCTCTGGACATTATACTGTAGTCACCAAACCATATATGGCATCTTATTCCCTATATAGTTAGAGATCACGTCTCTCAACTGAATCATATTTGCTGGAAAATACAGCATTTTGTATTAAAATAAGATGGAGCCACAAAATCCCAAATAGCCCCTTTAAAGGATTTGTTTACTGTCCCTCACCAGCCATACCCACTACATCATGGATGTGATGTCACTGGATCTGTAGCTGCATGCTTGCAACTGTGTTGTGAGTCGTGGCAGCAGTCATAGCTCCATTACTAACCACATTTATAACTCTTAGGTTCATAGGTGTGTACTAGGCTAATGGCCCTGGAGCCTTTACAAGAATAGCCCGTAGGATTATACTAGCATTGTGCCACCTGACCTTAGTTCCCAGTGCCTCTTGTCGAGTAGAGCCACTGGAGTGATCCCCTGGGTGAATGTTCTATTTCCCATCCACTCATCAAGGTTTCTCTTGAAAAGGGCCAGTGAGGTGCTCTGTTTGACATGTATGGGAAGTCTGTTCCATAGCATGGGTAGTCTCTGGGTTATGAACCTGTCTCTCCAGTATGTTCTGTTGATTGTTGTAATGAAGTTCAGGTCTGTGGAGCGTGTGGTGCAGAAGGATTTGGATTTCTTTATATGTAGCATTTCTAACAGAGCTGTGTCAGACATGGCTTTGTAAGTCAAGCACAGATCACCTCTAAGTAGGCGATATGAGACCGAGAATAGTTGGAGTTTTTTGAGTTTGTCCATATAGGACAAGTGTTTAAGACCTAGAATCCTCTTTGTGAGGTACCTTTACAGCCTTTCCAGTTGTTGCAGGTGTCTAGTGAGGTACATGCCAAATGGGGCATTGTACTCAATTGGCCTAATGAGGGAAGAGTAGATGGAGGCAATGACCTCTTTCTTCCTGGATGCAAAACCCTTAGTAATGAGATGTGCCACATAGAAGGACTTTCTGACCACAGTGGCAATGTAGTGTTCAAAAGAGAGGTTCCCAGATCTCTTATAATACCTTCGGTGTTCAGTGGACTACCATCTATGTAATTCATGGGAACCAGGCTTTTCCCAATGGGATGATACATTTTTTGGAATTGAGCTTAGGGCCATGGTTCTGACACCAGTCGTTGGTCTCGGTGAGGCCTTTCTGTAGGATGTCAACATCACTTGAGGAGTTAATAGCTCCCAACTTGCAATAATTTGAAAACTTTGTCAGCCAGAGTCCCTTCGTGTTGGCCTGGACTTCAGAGAAGTAGATACCAAACAGGAGAGGACCCTGGACCGAACTCTGTGAGACTCCACTCATGACTGGCCAGCAGTCTGACTTGGAGTCAGCTACTTTCACACTGTGAGTTCTATCTGTGAGCCAGTTTGCAACTCGCCTAGTGATGGTGAGTTTTTCTATGATTCCAGAGTGGGGAATTGTATCAAAGGCCTTGGCCAGATCAATGTAGGCTGCATGAACCACCTTGCCTTCATCCACACCTCTGGTGATGGACTCAAAGAAGTCAACCAAGTTGAGAAGGCATGATGTACCCATCACAAAACCAAACTCTGTTTGATCCAGAGTTTGGAGAGTCCCTATATCCTTGTTTATTAAGTCCATGATGATGCGTTCCATTGCTTTGCATATCAGACTCATAGGCTAATGGGGCAATAGTTCCCAGGGTCTGTAGTCGCACCTTCTTTGTGGAGAGGGATGACTGTAGCAGTACACCATTCGGTAGGGACAAAGACTGAGGTGAAGCTGTGATTCAACAGGGCACACAGGTGAGGTGCCAGTTCTCTCTGTAGTTCATGTAGAATACAGCCAGGGATATTGTCGGGTCCCATGGAAGCTGTATTCTTGGTCTTGGACAGTGCTGTTTTAACCTGTGCAGCAGTAATCCTGGATGCCTAGCAATCTACTAGTATTGTGATTGGTCCTTTTGGGGGGAGGGGTAAAGTTGGCACTGAATCAGTCAGCCAGTATATTGGCAACATCTGTTGGCTCTGTATAGGAGGTACCATTGTGCTGTAGCTCAGAGCAAATCTGGGTATTGCTGTGGAGATTCTTTAGATAACTAGAAGGCCTTGTGGTTGTCTTTACTATCTGCTGCAGTTCTGTTTTCATAGCTAGCTTTAGAGGATTTGATGAGGGATCTTAACTTTTTTTTGAGGCTGATAAGGGAGTTTTTCAGTCTTGGGACTTCACCTTATTACGCATCAGTTTCCTCCTTCTGTTGTAGAGTTTGTTTATGGCAGGGGACCACCAGATTGGCTTCTTTTTTGGAGGAGAGCGCCTTGGCTCTATTGGGTATGGCGATATCCATGCATTTGTGTACATGTTCGTACAGTGCATTGGTGTGTGATTCGGTGGTCATGCAACTATTCTCCATTTACATAGATGTGTGAATTTCCAAGGTGATTAGTTTGTGGTCAGATCTAACCAGGGAGGAGTTGACTGTAGATGTAGAGGAACAGTCGCCCATGTTAGTAATGACCAGGTCAAGGATGATGCTGCCTCTAGTGGAGGTAAGCACGAGCTGGTCCAGGGCATTGGAATTAATGAATTCCAAGAAACGTTGGGCACGTGTATTGGTACATGAGTAGTTTTCCCAGTTAATGGAGGGGTAGTTGAAGTCACCCTGTATGAGAGTGTTAGGTTGGACCCTAATATTTTCCAGGGTGCTTAGGAATGTGGCGTGTTAGTCCTGGGGCATTGTTGGGGACCTATAGCAGGTTATGACCTGAATTGCTGTTTTACCCAATGTTAGCTGCACCTGAAGTATCCCAGATGTGTTATGTTGGGCTAGCAGTCTGGAGGTGTGCACATCCTTTATGAATATGGAAAGACCACCGTCTTACGAGCTTCAGTCCAAGTTCTGGGCCGCAAGGTGTTGAATGAGTTGTAGGTTGGTAGTGCAGGGTGCTTTCTGCTGCCTTGAACCAGGTCTCTGTTACAGCACAAATGTCGATGTTCTCCATTTTGTGGCGTGCTTTTCACGAGTGTATTTTGAGATTTAGACTTCTAGCATTGAGCAGTATGACCCTCAGATTGCATTTGTTTGTAGCTGTTATGGTGGTAATTTGGTCTTTGGAGCACCGCCTAAAAAGGCACTATAGGGGTGGCAAGAGCCTTGGCCAGTATCCGGAAGCCCAGGGGTGACGGATGCAGTCCATCTCTGGCAATGCATTGAGGTCTGTCAGTCATGTCATACCAGGCAGACAGATACTGGATCCCCTTGGAATGACACCAGAAACTTAGCCAATTGTTGAAATCAATCATTTTGCCCTTGTACTGTGATATAATTCTGGGTGATGGTAGGATGCTGATCAGCGCTAGGGTCATACCCCCCTGGGCTACATAATCCGAGAGCTCCTCCATGTCTCTTTTCATGTAGTCCAAGGAGGTACGTCTCAGGTCATTCACACCCACATGTGCAATGACCGAGTCATATTTGTACGTGTTATTGAGGGGCTTAAGTGCATGTGTTATGTGACAGATCCTGGCACCTGACAGGCAACTGTTACTTTCTCCTTATTCAGCCTAGTGAGTGGGACATTAGTGTGCCTCACTATTGAGTCACCTATGGCTAGTGTGTTAGGAATGGTGTTTTGCCTTAGGGGCTTTGGTTGAGTGGCACACTGTTTAAGAGAGCTATGTGTCTCATGATTAGTGTTGTGTTTTGGTGGTCTAGTGCATTTCTGCCTTGGAGGTCTCTGCTGTTTGGGTAGATATTTTTGATAGCCTCTGCAAAGGTGTGTGTGTGGTTTGTGTTATGTGACGACAGTGCTAGTGTGTGTGTTCTGGAGAGCTATGTGTTCAATGTGGTGTGGTGCAAGTGTTGACCTTCTCCTCTTGACCGGCTATTCTGGTCTTGGCTGGAGAGTGCATGGCTTCCAGTTTGGATTTACAAGGGCATCTCTCACAACTGAGTGTTCGGAGGTAAGAGGAGATGGTTGTCAGTGTACATGAGGCAGTTGCTACATTGCCTCAGAATGCCCATGTTCACCAGGATAATAGGAAGCACAGGGAACTGACCTGTAGACATGCCTGGAGGGGTGGGCATTAATAAGTTGTGGAGCTGTTTCCTTGTAGAAAATTTTGTGCTGGTAGCACTTGTGTGCTACAATAATTGCTACAAGAAGTCTGGTAAAGTCCTAGACTAATAAGCTAGTAAAAGTGCAGGAGAGGAGGGAAGTAGCAGATCTAAGGGAAAGATTGAAGAGCAGACTTTGGCACAGCTCAGAAGCTTACAAACAGTCCTGGATACAGCAAATCTATATCTAGACTAGACTAGACTAGTTACAAGAAAGGCAGGAAACGAGCAAATGCGGGCGTTTAAACCAGAAAGTTGAAAGAGATGAAGAAACTGCCCAAACGGCCAATAAACTACAATTTCCGGGCCAGAAACCACTCATCTTGTGATAAGCTACCTAGTGCTTACCAGTTCCACTGATAAGCTAGAAGGCTTTCCTCCAACACAGGAAGGCTTGGGGAGCTCAGAAGCTTACAGTCCTTAACAGTCAGTGGCTGTTGCTGGGAGCATGTATTTTGAATTACCATCCAGAGAGCAGATTCCTGCCCAAGATTTCATGTGCCGACAGCCATTGACAGCAAAATAATATAAATTAGCATAACAATGTCAGAAGCACCTGAGTTAAAAGAATTCTGTTGAGAGGATAAAGAAATAAAATGTAAGATAAACTAAAACAACTTGATTGCTTTTTTGAGGCTAGTATAAGTTGTGCAAGAAATGTTGAATCAGCTGTGTTCTGCTCTTTGCAGCTGTTAATTACTATTTTAACTGTGGCTCTTTGGAGAGCAAAGATAATCTTACTACAAACATTGTATTGCCATGGCAGTTTGAAGAAGTGGTGCAGTGGATGTGTGGCAATGATTAAACAAAAATATGTATTAATTTGTAAGGCTGTAGTGCTCAGTAGAATGGGAATCTGACAGGCTGGGAAGGTATATTAGGATCTCAGTATGGTTTTGTCATTGCAGCTTTTTAAGGATTATGGAAGTTTAGGTTAGGGCAATGCAAGTTTAATGCATTGCAATATATAGTCTGTGATGTATACACAAATCTCATCTGATTCTACTAAACAGGAGGTGACTGAATAGCATGTGTGAACTTAATATTTATATTTAATGTATTTTTGAGAATTTTTAAATTGTGACTAATATTTTTGTCAGATGTGCTTCCAACTATTACATCTTGAAGCACAGATCCTGTCTTGTCATTTACCATCATTATGCCGATGTGATTAAGGAAGATGGAGTATGGTATTAGAAAAAGATAGTAGGTGCTGTTTGGCATCTACTGCTTGCTGCGACTGTAATGCTTGTGCCTGTTGATGCTAACCATTGAGCTTGTATTTCTGACTGGGGATATCACACAATCTTATTGGACAAGGGAGGAGTTATGCTATTAGGTATACAAATTTTATGCTAATTAGTTGCCTAGATTTTTTGCCTCTTGTATCTACTTTGGAAATGTCTTTGAACAAAGATTCGATATCTGCAGGTTGAGAAGCATGACTGGAATTCTTACTCTCCCCACTACATATGCATGGTGTAAGCTAAATTCAGCTGATCCCACTGCATAGCTACTGACATCACGTGAAATCACCCTTTCCCAGAGCAGCACCATGTGTAGATCAGCAGGGGTACTGCAGGCAGTTTTAGGAAAACACTCAAATGTCTGGAGTATTACAGCTGGAATCATATAAACGGCATGCTGTGTATGTCCTCATCTGTACTACACCCGTCAGACATCTTTAGGTTTTGAGTAAAGTTGGTCTTTAGTCATAGCTGACTCTATAGTCAGGCACACTGACGTTCCACTCACCAAGCTGAACAAGGAGAAAATTACAGTCAGCTGCCTGTCTGGTGCCAGGATCTGCCACATAATGCATGCACTCAAGTCACTCCACAACTAGTACAAATATGACTCTGTCATTGTCCATGTTGGAGTGAATAACTTGAGATGTACCTCCCTGGACTACATGAAAAGAGACATGGAAGAGCTCTCTGATCACGTGGCCCAGGCAGGTATGACCCTAGCCCTGAGTAGCATCCTGCCTTTGCCCAGAATGATACCACAGTACAAGGACAAAATGATTGACTTCAACAACTGGCTAAGCTTCTGGTGTCATTCAAAGGGGGTCCAGTATCTGTTTGCCTGGGACGACATGATCGACAGACCACAATGCTTTGCCAGAGATGCTCTGCACCTGTCGTTCCTGGGATTCAGGTTACTGGCTAAGGCTCTTACCACCCCTATAGTGCCTTTTTTAGGCAAAGTTCAACCACCACCTTAACAGGTACAAGCATGCAAAATCTGAAGGTAATACTTCTCAATGCTAGAAGTCTAAACCTCAAAATGCACTCTCTCGAGGCACTCCTGAAAATGGAGAACATCGATATCTGTGCAGTAACTGAGACCAGGTTCAAGGCTCCAGAGAGCACCCACTGTAATACCAGGCTGCAACTCTTATCACACTTTTTGGCCACCAAACCAGGACTGAAACACTAAAGGTGGAGTAATGTCCATATTCACCAAGGATATTCATAACGCCAGGCTAGTTGCCCAACACAATGCATCTGAAATTCTCCAGGTGCAACTAACTAAGTAAGACTGCAATCCAAATTGTAGCTTGCTACAGATCCCCCACCATGCCCCAAGATTCTCACTACACCTTTCTAAACATACTGGGAAACCTTGAGATGCAACCAAACACCCTAATACTGGGTGATTTCAACTACCCTTATATTAACTGGGAAAACTACTTGTGTACCAGCACCTTTGCCCAACAGTTCTTGGAATTCATAAATTCCAATGCTCTGCATCAACTAATCCATAGTCCCACCAGGGGCTGCAATATCCTAGACCTGGTCATTACCAACCTGGGAAATCGATGCTCCACACCTATGGTCACCCCCTCGTTGGTCAGGTCTGACCATAAGCTAATCACCCTTTACATCCACATCCCACCCCCCAGTAAGGAAATTTCCATAAAATACTTCTCCAAAGCCAGCTTCATGCTACTCAAGTCAGAAGTGACCAACGTCATGACACCCATGCAGACGGGAACTGAAAGTTCAACTGCTGAATCTTTCACTAAGGCACTGTACGAGCACATCCACTCGCGCATGAGTCGTGCCATCCCCAATATAACCAAGACACTCTCCTCCAGAAAAGGAAGCCAATCTGGTGGTCCCTTGCCATAAATAAACTTTACAACAAAAGGAAGAAACTGTTGCAGAAAAGAGGAAAATCCCAGGATGCAAAAAACTCCCTTACCAGTCTCAGTAAGAAGCTGAGATCCCTCATAAAATCCTCTAAAGCTAGTTACAAAAATAAAATTGCCAAAGATTCCAAAGACAGCCACAAGGCATTCTTTAGCTATGTCAAGAATCTAAATGGCAATGCTCAAATCTGCTCTGAGCTACAACAGAATGGCATTAAATATACTGATCCCAAAGATATTGCCAATATCCTGGCAGATCGATTCAGTGCAAACTTGACCCCTTAAGGGCCCATCTCATTATCGAAAGATTGCCAAATTCTGGTAATAACGGCCTCACAGGTAAAAGAAAAACACACACACACTCCAAAGCTAAGAATACAACATCCATGGGACCAGACGACATCCCAGACTGTGTACTACATGAACTACAGAATGAACTGGCACCTCACCTAAGTGTCATGTTTAATCATGGCCTCACCTCAAGCTTTGTGCTCACTGAGTGGTGCACAGCTACAGTTATCCCACTCCACAAGGGGGGATCCACCTTGGATACCAGGAACTACCGCCCCATGAGTCTGACGAGCCTGATCTGCACAGCCATGGAACTTATAAACAGACATTGGCAACCTTCAAACACTGGGCCCCCCGCAGTTTGGGTTCGTGAAGGGCCAATCTTCTCTCCTGAATCTGGTTGACTTGGTCTCCAGAGCCGTGGACAAGGGTAAGGTGGTCCACACAGCCTATCTGGACCTCGCCAAGGCCTTCAACACCATCGCCCACTCTGCAATCTTAGATAAACTTACTAAGCTGGGCATTAATCCCTACGTCACTCAATGGGTTGCCAGATGGCTTACTGATAGAACCCACACTGTAAAACTCCAAATCCAGCTCCAGACAAGTGACAAGTGCATCTACTTCTCAAGTTCAGGCCAACACTAAGGAACTCTGGCTAACAAAACTTCACAGATGACTGCAAACTGGGAGCCATTATTGAATCCCCAGATGATGTGGATATTTTACAAAAGGGCCTTACAGAAACAGATGCTTGGTGCCAGAGCCACGGGCTCAAGCTCAATGCCAAGAAAAGTATAGTTATCCTTTTTTGGGAAAAAAAATGTACCTGTGAATTACCACATAGGTGGCAGTACACTAAACACCGAAAGTATGATAAGAGACTTGGGGACACAGGAGGACAGTGGTCTCGCCTTCGATAACCACATCGCCACAACAGTCAGGAAATCCTTCTATGTGGCACACCTCTTCACTAAGGGTTTTTCATCCAGAAAAAAGGAGGTCATTGTCCCACTGTACTCATCCCTCATTAGACCCATTATAGAATACAACGCCCCATTTGGTATGTACCTCTCAAGACATTTATTTTTTATTTTTTTTTTACATTTGTTGACCGGGATAGTCCGACTGGATGCATGTCCATTTCCTTTGGGGAAGGCAGCAGGTGTGCATTGTGAAACATTTATCATGATCTTGGAGCTGATGTCTTAGATTTTTTAAATAGAGTTTTTCCATCCTGACTGTAGAATGTGAATAGAGTTTATGTATAGCACTGTTGAATGTGGGTGGATGAAAACCAAAGAGATGCCTGTCAGTAAAATTGTAAGAAGGGATATTTAAAAGAAGGATTTAAATAATTTATTCATTATTCAAGTTTGTGGTTTTACTTCATATAGTAGTTATTCATTGTACTTTATTTTTTTTGGTCCCCCTTGGGACATAATTTCCCATCACAGACCCCCTGTTCCACATTGACACCTTATCTGCCAGCTCATTTCTTACCCCTGGACTGACTTCTGCTGGCTGTGGGGCTGGTCATGGATCCTAAGGGCATTCTGGGGACTTCATCTGAGCTTCCTTTCTGTTTTTACTGCCCCTACCAACTCCCTGCCTCCCATGCTTTTTGGTTCATCTGAGGGCAAGTTCCCTCATTGGACCACGTCTCTACTAAGGGAATGTCATCAACGAATGCCTTACCCTTGGGATGGGCATGCCCAGCCCTCCCTGCTACACTTAGTTGCCCAAGTCACTAATCAAACCAGGGTCAACTGAGCCATCATTAGGGTTTTGCCTCTCTTCTCTGCCAGAATGAGCCACACAAAGAATGCAATGAATAACATCAGTTACTTCCTTTATTGCTACATTTGTTTCTCAGGCCATTGTATTCTGAGTTAATATTGTACTTTCTCTACACCATGATGACTTTCTTGACTCCTAAAATGTCTAAACTTTTCCAAAGTTTGCAATGAACATTGTCAGAGGCGGTTGACAGGACACACTGGGAGCTCTCTTTTGCAGAGTGGTGGCTCTTTGCAGTGGTCATACCATAAGTAATATACTTTATGATCGATTTTTTTTTTTTATGTACAGTTTATCTAATGTGAAAAGTGAATCTTATTTAACTCTGGTTTATTTTGTGCAGAGCATGTAGATTGCAGAATTAATTTATGCATCTGTAGGGCTCATCTGATAGTGAACTCCTTGTAATCAAGATTTTCATGTTAGAGATTTTAGTAAAATTCTATTCTGTTTTGTGTACTCATGTTTTCTTAGAATTTATTTTTTGCCATCATTTTCCTTAGCAACACCTAGTTGCATATTTTACTTTATTTTTTTAATTATTTTGGTTATTTTTTTATCACCTCTTTGATGATCTCAGATTCCTATACTTGCATCCAATAATCTGTCTCCACCATTCCCCAGACATCCATCCAGTGTCCCTACAAGGAGCATCCTGTACACAGAGCTCTTACTGTGCAACAGGGCTCTGGGGGGATGCATCTGCAAGGCTCATTGTGGAGCAGATGGGCCAACTGAGACTGTCATATTGCAGCTGGTAAGGCATTTTCTTGTAGCTTAATATCCCCACGCCTTGTTCTGACATCCCCTATGTAGTGTGTGTAGCAGTGGAAAGATGGACAGGCTATTTGAGCATGTGCCCGCTCAGGTTGCAGGGTGGTCATGCCTCCTTTGTTCCTTCCACCCCACCTACAACTAGGCCTCTTAGATTTTCAGAGCCCCTGCCAGGTCCCATATGACCAAAGCCAGTGCAATCCCTTCCCATGAGGATAGGCATGGCCATCTTCCCTTATCCCTCTATCAGACACATGAGCTGCTAATTGAGCACAGGTCACTTGGGCTGTAGTCTAGACTTTATCCCTCTGCCACTGTAGTGACACCTAGTTGAATTTTGCTGCACTGGTTTTGTTTCCATTTGATTTGGATCATTAAAGACGAGGAGCCTGTGTTTACTGCATGTGTATTAACTTTAGTCACAAGAATAAGGTAATAGGCTTTGCAACAATTGAGAAGTGAGTGGCAGCAAAACTTGTATTATAGCCGTTACAACTGCAGAATGCTTTCATCCTCCACACAAAAAGAGCAAGGGTAGATTACAAGCCATTGTAATAAAATGATCACTTTGCAAGAATGTGTTGATACAGATGTTGCCATTTGTTTTCATGCTGGTAAATTTAATGTTGGCAGCACATTTATCCTCCCTGTATTCTCATATTCTTTCTCTTGAGTCAGATTACTAGCTTTTTATTAATAAGGTACTACTACAGTGTTGACAGGCTGGTTTATTAGTTTACAATGGCTTTTTAAAATTCATTTTCTAATCTCTTTCAATAAGTTTTTGGTGCGAGAGTAGAGGAACAAAGTTCTATTTGATCGTTAGCATTGGTGGCAAACCGTAGTAGCATTACATTATTTTACATGTATTGGAAAACTAATGTTTGCATCTGGTATTATAGATCTGCAAGTTAAGGCTGTGAGCTTCTATAAGCTTTACACTATTCGCGGGTTCAAGACACTGTCACCTTGTGTATACTGAGTGTCTTTGAGAAAAATCACTTGAGCAGACTGATGCTCCTGGGTTGCTTTGTAAAGAGGCACTTGTGCCTACAGGGATTTCTCTGCTTTAATTAATGAAGACAAAATTCTGATTTTTAAGGCAAGGTGCACTCTTGCTTTTAGATTGTTTGATCATCTGAGGGAATAAGAAAAACTAGGGAATTTTCAGGATCATACACTGGCAGTAAATGTACTTTTATCTAATCTGGAATACAGACTTCTCATTATAACCCTACAGTTCATCACCAACTACCACCTGCAGTAAATACAATATGCATGTTAATATTTCAGTTTAACTGTTATTGCTAAAAAAAAATAGTCAAACAACAACAATGCCCCTTTTAACCATAAACATCCATTAAAATTCCAAATGATTCCATTAAAAAGGAAACAGTGTACCTGTCAACACTGGTCCAGCTTGTTGCCATTCACAGTGAATAAGTTTGCTGAGATTTAGAAGTAAATTAAAAACACCTATTCCTGGAAAATAAACACCAGTGTATGAGGGACAATTATTTGTGCCCAACAGCTACGGGCACTTGTTTAGAGTGATTTGTTATATTAGCCAAAACAATGCTCATTATAATATTACTCTGTTTAGTTATTTCATGATGATGATATTTAGTTATTTGCATAGTTACTTAGCTTAATTTTTACCTTTGTCAAATTTCTTATTAATTCAACAATCAACTAAACTGTTTTTAGTACAGCAGCTTTCTAATTTATACTGCATACCATAAAAACTTTTTAAACTGCAACTGCTTTTAACTAATTGCTCATGCACACTTCTAAGTGAACCCACGTTGTTGCTGAAAAGGATTTGATGTATAGTCCATATATCTCTTAAACAGATACATAAAATAACATCAGAACAGTGGTGGATACCACAAATTTTATCTCACTACTGAGTAATGTGCGAGGTAATTCAAAATAGAAATACAGCCAATGCAATATGTTCAAGATTTTGGCATTGTTTATTTTTTGGTGCCTTGTAACAGTAAGTGACTACATTAGCACTATAATAAAGAATATTCTGCTCTTATTTTCTCTAGAAATACCTTTGTCTTTTCAGTGTCTTCATTTAAACCTTTAAGTAGAAAACAAAGGATTTTCTTTTTTGGCTCTGCTTAATAGAAATCATGAAGAAAAGTTGCTTTATAGACAGCATACACCATGTCTGAAAATGAGACTGCATCCTGCTGTAAAATTCCCTGAACATTTATGTGCAACAGCGTGAATGAATGAACACGCTATTGTCTAGATAATCGCAGAAGGAGTTAAAGCACAGACTCTAATTCTAAGATGGGCTACAATGCCTTAACATACTAGCAATTTCAGTCGCTTATACATATCCCTAACCTGTCATTACTTTTCTGTATGCATACTGTGTAATTAACCAGTCCAAAGCTTAGAAACAAAGGGTTTGTGGGCAGAAAGTACTGATAGACACTTGTGGTCTTATTTCCCCTGGATATTTTACTGTATGACTTTTATCTTTACTTAAACAATATATAGATGTTTAACCAAATTTATATTAGAAGGAACTTCTCACTGAGACTCATCCAGGATTCCAGACTTTACAGTCTAGCAACCTATCCAGCTGAAGTGTGTGCTTTCAGTTTCTAATGTGATTCTTCCTAAATGGTTCCTCCTTTGTTAGGTATTGCACTCCATGTAGTTAGCAATTAATCGTTCAGAGTCTTCAATAACAAGTTGTTGACCAAAAAGTAAACAAGTGGACATCTCAAGTTAATTTAGAAGTAAGAAACTAGTCATGTAAATAGATACATTTTTTATCAAGTTTGCATACAATGCCTACTAACAGTATGACGTTTTCATTTATTTTGTTTTGTTAGTTTTACTCCTGTGTCCCCCAGCCATCTGGTCTGCTACTGTAGTCAGATCTGTTGTTCTCTGTAGGGTGAAAACTGAATTTTTTTTGCAGCCATCTTCCAGGCTGCCAAAAGAGATTTTTTTTCCCATAAGCGTTTGACACGTACATATTTTGTAAATTTTCAAGGGCGAAATGTCATAATTGTACTAACGGGCATATCACTGAATGTAGCTGAAAATGATAAACTTATTAATCACTGCTGCAGTAGCCTTAGCTACAACTGTTTTGTCTTGCCAAGGATATAACAGCTGGACAGCTTCCAAAGCTTCAGGGCACCTTCCATGTGCTCAAACTGTCAAAAAAAAAACAGGTCTGAGTGACGAGTCCTTCAGAGCTTTCATGCCAACAGAGAGAGATGGGGAGGCAGAGTGCTGAGAGGACTTGGCCAGGAGTAAAAATATATACATATACACACACCCTGGCAAATGAAAACAAAGGGGGGATGGGGTGAGGGAGTGGCTAGGGGGATGGGGTGAGGGAGTGGCTATTGCAGCACTGATCATTCAAACATCTACTGTTATGTTAAGTTTACTTACACAACTGTACCGTGTTCATCATATTGATCACTGCTGCAGTCAACTTAACTATACGTGTAGATTACAACATTTGAGAGGTGAAAAGGGTAGGGTCCATGAGCTCATGGTTTAAAGGTGATAGCAAAGCCTGATCTAGACCTACAGAAGGAATCAAGCTTGTAGTGCTTTGGAAAAGCATGTACAGAGGCCCAAGTTGCTGCTTATAGAATAATTCTAGAATACAGCACTTTCCAAAAAGCCATAGATGAAGCCAGGGCTTTGGTTGAGTGAGCCTTGAACCTGTCTGGAATAGTTTTATGGTGAGAATAACAAAAGATAATAGCCTGAGACAACCATTTGGAAATGGTCTGTTTTGACAAAGGGTGTTCCTCCTTCCTACTTGTACAATAAGTGAGGAACTGATTTGAAGATCTGAAAGAGTTAGTTCTGTCAAGATAGTACCTTAGTTGTCTGTGGACATCCAAGGTATGGAGTATGCATATAAAGGAATAGTCTCTGCAGTGTTCAGTATTGGAAATGATGCTTTATAACACTTTTTTTCACTGGTATCATTTTTAGCAAGTTAAGGGAGTTGCAATGGGGGAAGCACTAGCACCTAGTTGTACATGCCAAGTATTAAATGAATGGGAGCAAACTTATTTATTTACATCTAGTTTTTACAACATTGTATTTTTTTATTTTGTTGTTGACTTCTTTTTGTATTATATAGTGACATTACTATTACTGATGTATTCATTTTAGAAAGGAGAAATAGTGGTCAGTTTCAGGACTTCATTTTGAAGATACTTCTAACAGCATTATTTTGGACCTTACTCCTTTTGGAAAAGAGCAATTGTGTTTTAAGCCTTTTTAGAAAGATCACTGTTGGAAAACAATACATTTATGCTTCATACGTTCATAGGTGTTTACTAGGCTAATGGCCCTGAGGCCTTTACAAGCCTAGCCCATAGAAGTGCCCTGGCATTGTGCTGCCCATCGTTAGTTCCCAGTGCCTCTATCAAGTAGAGCCACTGAATGATCCCCGGGGTGAACTTTCTATTTCCCATCCATTCATCAAGATTTTGCTTTAAGAGGGCTAGTGAGGTGCTCTGCTTGACACGTATGGGAAGTCTATTCCAGAGCATGGGTAGTCTCTGGGTTATGAACCTGTCCCTCCAGCATGTTCTGTTGCTTGTGGTAATGAGGCTGAGGTCTCTGGAACATGTGGTGCGGAGGGATTGGGATTTCTTTAGATGTAGCATTTCTAACAGAACTGGGTCAGACATGGCTTTGTAAGTCGAGCAGAGATCGCCTTTTAATAGATGATTTGAGACCGAGAATAGCTGCAGTTTTTTTGTCTGTCCATGTAGGACGTGTGTTTAAGGCCTAGGATCCTCTTTGTGAGGTACTTTTGTGGCCTCTCCAACTGTTGCAGGTGTCTAGTGAGGTACATGCCAAATGGGGCATTATACTCTATGATTGGTCTAATGAGGGAAGAGTAGAGAGAAATGATGCCCTCTTTCTCCCTGGATGCAAAACCCTTGGTAATGAGTTGTGCCACATAGAAGGACTTTCTGACCACAGTGACAATGTAGTGGTCGAAGGAGACGTTGCTGTCAATCTGTGTCCCCAGATCTCTTATAACGCCATCAGTGTTCAGTGGGCTACCATCAATGTGTGGGAACTGAGTTTTTCCCAAAGGGGATGACTATGCATTTTTTTGGCATTAAGCTTAAGGCCATGGGTTCGTCACTGGTCTCAGTAAGGCCTTTCTGTAGGATGTCTGCATCACTTGCGGAGCTAATAATGGCTCCCAGCTTGCAGTCATCTGCAAATTTGGTCAGCCAGAGTCCCTCCGTGTTGGCCTGGACGTCTGAGACTTAGATGTCACAGGAGAGGACTCGGGATCAATCCCTGTGGGACTCCACTCATGACTGGTTGGCAGTCTGACTTGGACTCTGCTGCTTTCACACTGGGTTCTGTCTGTGAGCCAAACCACTTAATCATATAGGGGTTAATGCCTTGTTTGCTGAGTTTATCAATAATTCCTGAGTGAGGAATGGTGTCAAAGGCCTTGGCCAGATCAAGGTAGGCTGTGTGAACTGCCTTACCTTCATCCACTGCTCTGACTCAAAGAAGTCAACCAGGTTGAGCAGGCATGACCTACCTTTCACAAAAACAAATTGCGTGGGATCTAGAATTTGGGGATTCCCTATATCCTTGTTAATTAGGTCCATGATGATGTGCTCCATAGGCTTGCATATCAGACTCATCAGGCTAATGGGGGTGATAATTTCCAGGGTCCGTAGTCGCTCGTCCTTTATGGAGAGGGATGACTGTAGCAGTGCGGCATTTGGTAGGGACAAAGCTTGAGGTAAGGCTGTGAGTGAACAGAGCATACAAATGTGGTGCCAGTTCACTTTGTAATTCATGTAGAACACAGCCAGGGATATTGTTTGGTCCCATGGAAGCTGTATTCTTGGCCTTAGACAATGCAGCTTTAACCTGTGCTGCAGTAATGTTGTGTGCCTGGCATTCTTCCGGTATTGAGATTGGTCTTTGGGAGTCAGAGAGGGGTAAGGTTGGCAATTAATCTGTTGGCCAGTTTGTTGGCAATATCTGTTGGCTTAGTATAGGAGGTACCATTGTGCAATAATTCAGAGCAAATCTGGGTATTGCCATGGAGATCCTTAATATAACTATAGAAGGCTTTGTGGCTGTTTTTTTAGTGTCTGCCTCAATTCTGCCTTCATAGCTGGCTTCTGAGGTTTTGATGAGGGATCTTAACTTTTTGTTGAGGCTAGTAAGGGAATTTTTCCAGTCTTGGGATTTCACCTTTTTCTGCAACAGTTTCTTCCTTCTGTTGTAGCATTTATTAATGACAGGTGACCACCAGACTGGCTTCCTTTTTTTGGAGGAGAGCATTTTTGTTCTGTTGGGTATGGCTAGTCCCATGCATTTATGTATGTGTTTGTATAGTGCACTGGTGTATGATTCGGCAGTCATGCATCTGTTTTCCATTGCCATGGGTACAGTGAAGTTAGCCACCTCTGTTTTTAGGAGTCCAAAGTCAGCTTTGGAGATATTTTTCATGGTGGATACCTTTGCGGGGGGTGTGGGTGAGATGGGGCCTTCCATGGTGATTAGTTTGTGGTTGGAACTAACCAGGGAGCAATTGACTACTGGTGTAGAGCAACGGTTGCTCATGTTAGTAATAGGTAAAGGATGTTGCTTCTTCTGGGGAGGAAGAATGAGCTGGTCCAGAGCATTGGAACTGATGAATTCCAGGAAGCGTTGGGCCAGTGCATTGGAGTCTTGGGACATGGTTGTGGACCTATAGCAGGCTACAACCTGAATCATCATCTTACTCGATGTTAATTGTACCTGGAGTATCTTAAATGCGTTATGCTGGGCTACTAGTCTGGAGGTGTGCATATCCTCTATGAATATGGAGACAACACCACCTTTGGAACTTCAGTCCATGTTCTGGGGTGAAAGGTGTGGAATGAGTTATAGCCTGGTAGTGCTGGAGTGCTTTCTGCTGCTTTAAACCAGGTCTCAATTACAGCACAGATGTCAGTGTTCTCCATTTTGAAGAGTGCTTTGAATGAGTGCATCTTGAGATTTAGACTTCTAGCATTGAGCAGCATGACCCTCAGACTGCATTTATTTCTAGCTGTTATGGTAGTAATTTGGTCTTTGGAACACCACCTACAAAAGGCACTATAGGGGTGGCAAGAGCCTTAGCCAGTACCCGGAAACCCAGGGGTGATGGATGCAGGCCATCAATGGCAAAGCATCGAGGTCTGTCAGTCGTCATCCCAAGCAGACAGATACTGGATCCCCTTAGAATGACTTCAGAAACATAGCCAATTGTTGAAGTCGGTCATTTGTTGTTTGTACTGTGGTATCATTCTGGGCGATGGTCAGATGCTGCTCAGGGCTAGGGTCATACCTGCCTGGGCCACATAATCCGAGAGCTCCGCCATGTCTCTTTTCATGTAGTCCAGGGAGGTGTGTTTCAGGTCATTCACACCCACATGGACAATGACAGAGTCATACTAGTACTTGTTGTGGAGTGACCTGAGTGCGTTTGTGTCAGATTCTGGCACCTGATAGAAAGCCGACTGTTCAGCCTAGTGAGTGGGGCATCAGTGTGCCTCACTATTTAATTACCTGTGATTAGCAAGCTGTTTTGCCTTAGGGGCTTAGGCTGAAGGGCACACTGTGTAGGTGAGCTATGTGTCTTGTTTGTGCTGTGTTGTGGTGGTAGAGTGCATTTCTACCTTGGAGGTCTCTTCTGTTTGGGTAGATTTCTGTTGACAGCCTTTGTGAAGGTGGGTGTGTCGTTTGTGTTTGTATGCGAGGGCTGTGATGGTGGGTGTTCTGGAGGGATGTGTGTTCCATGTGGTGTGGTGCAGATGCTGACCTTCTCCTCTTGACCAGCTGTTTTGGTCTTGGCTGGAGAGTGCATGGCTTCCAATTTGGAGATATAGACACATATCTCACAAGTCTGATTTTTGGGAGGTAAGAGGAGAGGGTTGTCTGTGTACATGAGGCAGTTGCTACATTGCCTCAGAGTGCCCAAGTTCAACAAGTTAATAGGAGAGAGCACAAGAACCTGACCTTTAGACATGCCAGGAAGGATGGTCATCATTACCACGTACTGGAACGGTTTCATTATAGGACATCTAGTGCTGATAGCACTTGTGTGCTACAATAATTGCTACAAAAAGCCTGATGAAGTGCTGGCGAATAAGCTAAAGTGCAAGAGAGAAAAGAAAGTTTAAAGGGCTAGAAAAAACTGGTCAAACGGCCAATAAAACTACAATTTCAGAGCTAGAAACTATTCCTTTTCTGGTAAATAGGCTACCTAGTGCTTACCACTCCCACTGATAAGCTGGAAGGTTTCCCTCTAACACAGAAGGGTCTGGAGAACTCGGAAACCTACAAAACAGTCCTGGATACAGCAAATCTGTATCTGGACTATTCTAGCAACAGGAAAGGCAGAAAACAAAACAGTTAACTTAAAAGACTAGCACTTACAGTATGAAAAAATGTAGTTAAACAGCAACAAAATGCAGTTAAACAGTAATGAAATACAGTAGCTAGCAATGAAATATAGTTAATCAGTAGATTCAAGTGCACATCCTCACTATAGTAAAAGGAATGTTCTTAAAATCAGGATGCAAAAGCATGTAAAAATTCTGTAGACAGGAAAATGGGAAGAGGTTATTTTAACAATCTCATTTTTGCTTTTGTAATTTGAGAGAGGCATGGCCTGTACAAACCTGTAATTCTGGTGTTCTCTCTTTTGGTGGTTTTATGGATAATGTAAGAATAGTGATATTTCTGATTTGTACTAGTGTCTTTCCTTTAATTTTGTGTTGCTACATCCTCCATTAAAGATATTATTATGGGAGAGTGGAAGTTTTTTATGGGGCATCCTGGATTACTGGAAAAGGTGAATAATGGGCCTAAGCACATTAACAAAAAAGGCTTCAGTCTCAAAAACTTTAGAATTTCAGGAAAAGCCTGGCCAGTTTGACCTGACTAATGAAAAGGTTGGCATGTACCCATGTAATCAGTGTAAATGATGCACATTTATTAATTCTGCTAAAACTTTGTTTCTATTACATACAGAACTGAATATTCTATTTTTTTTTTCAGAAATGTAATTGCAGCAGTGAATGTGTGGTTTACTATGCCGCTTATCTTTCCTGTGATACTTTTCACACTGTAAAAACTAAGTGGAGATTGTATGAAAGAATATATGAACAGTGTTATGTTCTAAATAATAATAATAATAAGGTATTCTAGTAATGTCATCTTCAAACATTCTCAAACGCTATGGATTTTATCAAATTTGTTGTCTTTGCAGTTGACAGTGTATTTAATAATGAGATGCATAGGGATTTAAAAAGCAGTTTTAAGATTTTGAAGGTTTATTGACAAGATTGAATGCCATTAAAAGCCCTCATGTGAACTATAGGCCCTGACCCCGGGAACTATAGACCCATAAGCCTAACCAGCCTTATCTGCAAGGCCAAGGAGTGTTCTCATCATGTACCTCATTAACAAAGATGTATAGGTAATCTATAAACACTCAACCCTACCCAGTATGGTTTCATCAAAGGAAGACTGTGCCTGTTAAACTTGGTGGACTACTTGGAGATGGTCACCAAAGCCCTTGATGAAGGTAAAACTGTGCATACGGCCTACCTGGACTTAGCCAAAGCATTTGACCCCATTCCCCACTCAGACATTATTGATAAACTCACCCAGCTGGGTATCAACCCATATATTGTCAGGTGGTTTGCAAAATGTTTCACCAATAGAACTTATACAGCCAAAATAGGAGACTGTACCTCCTTTAACAGACCAGTAACCAGTAGTGTACCACAGGGGTCTGTTCTGTGGGCACCTACTGTTTGGAATATACTTCTCTGAAGTACAGCCAAAAACTGAGGGTCTGTGGCTGACAAAGTTTGCCAATGACTGAAGCAGTCATTCAGTCCCCTAACAATGTCAGTATCCTGCAAGAAGGACTTACACAGACTAATGACTGGCTCCAAAGTCATGGGCTTGCACTCGATGCAAAAAAAATGCATTATCATCCCCTTTGGCAAGGGTGATGCTCCTGGAAACTACTCCATAAATATCAATACCTTAAGCATGCAATCACTGTTAAGAGACCTGGGCACATAGGTTTATAGCTACCTTACCTTTGATCACCATGTCTCCACAGTAGTAAGAAGGGCAGTCTATGTTGCTCACCTCATAAGTTAGGGCATTGCCATCAGAAAAAAGGAGGTTATAAACTCCCTGTACTCTTCCCTCATCAGGCCAATAATAGAGTGCAATGCTCCCCTTGGTGTGTACCTCTCTAAGCACCTGCAGCAGCTGAATAGACTGCAAAGGTTTCTTACAAAGAAATTTCAAGGTCTCCAGCAGATGTCATTTCGGACAGACTGAAATCACTTTCTTTTTACTCCTGTGTCATTTCGAACAGTACACATGTTTACATACTCAAGGGACCCTAATCTGGTATGCGACATCATTAGAACTTGCTGGACAGACAGATTTATCTCCGAGGTTACCTCATCTCTGGAACACACTTCCAATCCATGTAAGCAGAGCCCCTCATTGACCCTTTTAAGCATAATTTGGATGAATGGATGGGAAACCATAAATTTGCCTTGGGGGTTCCACCTGTGTCCCTCTTGGATATGAATAATAGGTTCTGATTTTGTGTCTACACATAAGACACTCTTGGGAACAAGATTTAACTTTGCTAGGCTTGCAGGATCCCCAAGGCCGCTAGCCCAGTAACCACCTATAATTCTGATTTCATTAACATGAAGTGTACTGAAGTCTAAGCCTGTGAAATTAATTTTTGCATAAGTATTAATAATTAAGTTTACGGTTTACATTCAGTTTTGTTATGGTTTCTGACATGGGATGTGATCGTGTGACACTCTGAATCTACTCTAATGGATTTTTTGTTTTAGTTCTGATGAAGTCATTTCTTTATAAACAAATGGGCTAAGCTGGAAAATGAAGTTTATTTCTTCATCTGTTAATTTATCTTCCTAAGTTCATTGAATATTTCAGAGCACTGCTATCCTAAGAGTATTTTGTTCACTTTCTTTTTATACCTGTACACAGTTTCTGCCAATGTTTATTTGATGAAAGTAAACATATTTAACCATCTAATAACTTGAAGTTTTGTAACTGCCCTTGTCTGTATCAAAATAAAGCATGCATTGATACCAGCTAGTGCAGCAATGGGCAGCAGAATAAAATCTCTTCTTTAATAAATAAGCTGCTGAGGATAGCCTATCCTCAGCAGCTTATTTATTATTTTGCTCTTCAGTTTTTATTGCTGTGGAGGTTTCTGGTGCTTAGCCTTTTGTGTTTTTTTTGCTATATTTCTCTTTGGCTGAGAGCACCACGAACATGGCTGGTGGAGTTGAAGAAATTGAATTAGAATATAATCCTACTGTGGAAATTGGAACTGTCCAGACGACTGGTATAAGCTTTGATTCTATGATTTCCCAAGTTAAAGAGCAGAATAATCCTTTATTTAACAAAAATCTTATTATAGAAGGTTTGGAAACGGTTGATGTAGATTTCCTAGCACTTCGGACAGATGTCTTGGTGCTAGAAAAAGAACTTTGTAAGCTTGCACGGACTCGATATGAAATTTTTCATCTAAAAGTGTGTTTAGCAGAGAATTTGATACCACGTGGTTTAAGGGTATTAAAGATGCCGGCGCAAACAGAGAAAGATTCACTTCTTTTGAGTGAATGGCAGAAACTGAATATCGCCACCAGTTTAAGTTATTTGACATTGTTAGTACAAGTGGCTAAGAGGAGGGAATTATCCTTATTGGATGCCATTAGAGAGAAATATGGTTTAATCAGTACTAAATACCCGGGTGGTGCTGCAACGGGACTTTTAACTGATACTATAGGCAATGTTTGTTCGTATAAACGCAAGCTCTTGCAGATTAAGCTGAATAAACTGCAGAGAGATCGTCGGGACTTTTCATTGGGCAACATTTTTACCTGGCCACGTGATTCGCCGGTTAACAGCACTAAGGAGGGCAATGTATCCAATGAGATGCGTAGTGACGTAGACCATGAAGTTCGTAGTTTGGATGTTGTTGAACAGCAGGAATCCATGAGTGAACCAACGCGCAATGCGGTAGGAGCGCCAGCATCAATTCCTTGTTCGAATAGTGGCAATACCAACCTAGGAGCGAGGAAGAAGGTTGTTGTCACTACAGCCGAAGTGCACAGGGAAGCAGAGTGTGATTCGCCTGACGCCAATGGGGTTGGCACAGTCACCAATACAACATCCCAAATGGCGCCATTTTTTCATCTGAAGTTTCCACTCCCCATGAGGGACGGCTCGTCGAACCAAAAGGGTGGACAGCGGCAGAACAGTCAAAACAGAGACAGAGGGGGGAGTACAACGGGCTACAAGAGGAAGCACGAGGAAGAAATGAACAATGTTTACACCATCAAGAAGGCGTTTCAGCAAGTAAGGCATTAGTGACTAACTTATCGCAACATAGATTGACAGACATGGAACAAAATGTATTGAGTAAGGGTTTGTCATTTATACCTACTTCAGATATGTCTATAACAGATATAATATTTGATTTTAAGATGTTTACTAGAAATCTCACGCTGAAATGTATGTTTAAACAAGTAACTAATAATTCTGGTTTTTCATTGAGGAAACCAAGTACGTACATACCCAAACCCATGCCTTTGGTTAATGCTTTTGAGCAAATGTGTTTAGCAGACATGTATAAAGTTTATAATGATAGACAATGCAGTAACAGAAGTTATAATTTAACCAAAGGGGAATTTCAAGCACTCTGATTTAGAAAATGATGTCAACCTTGTGATTAGACCAGCAGACAAGGGTGGGGGGATTGTTCTACTTGATATAGATGACTATGACAGTTTGATGTATGAAATGTTAAACAGTGCTGATTTTTATGAGGCAATAACGATGGTTCAAATGCAAAGGATGGTTGAAACAGTTAAAGAGCAGTTGAAGAGTCTTACGCAATCAGGGTTATTACCTGATGATATTTTTAAATTTCTTAGAACATTTCACTATACTGTGCCCATTATACAAGGGTTACCCAAATTGCACAAGAATCTGGTTAGACCCCCTATGCGCCCTATAGTGGCAGGGAGGGGATGGTGCACAGAATGTATTTCAGTGTTTCTGGAAAATAAATTGAAGCCAGTAATACCTAGTTCTGTATACGTTCTCAAAGATACTGAGCACTTTTTGCGTGGCTTATATGAGGGTACTAACTGTGGTATGTTGAATGAGGAATGTCTGCTTGTTACCTTAGATGTCGTTTCATTGTTTACGGTCATCCCTAATGGAGTAGGGCTTGATTTTTTGAAGGAACAACTGGTTAAAAGCTGTATTTATAAGTGATGTTGAGTTGTTTATTAAGTTGATGTCTTTAGTGCTCTTGAATAATGTATTCTTATTTAAGGATAAAATTTACTGGTAGAAAAATGGTGTGGCGATGGGGAGTGCATGCTCGAACAGCTATGCTAATGCAGTCATGATGAAATGGGAAACAGATTCTCTGGTTGAAGGGCCTTTCAAGGATAAGATTTTATTTTATAGAAGGTTTGTAGATGACCTTTTTATTCTGTGGAAAGGTTCTATTTTAGAACTGATGGATTTTGTGGAGTTTATTAACAATACTACTTAATTTTTAAGATTTACTTTGAATTATTCAAGGAATAGTATTAATTTTCTAGATGTAGTTGTAGAGAAGGATAGTACTAATATTATATCTACCAGATTGTTCAGGAAGGACTGTCATGTTAACAGTCTTCTAGCAAGGGATAGTATGCATCCAGAGTACGTATTTAGAAATGTAGCTCAGAATCAATTCTATAGAGTGTCAAGGTTAAGCTTAAAGAATAGTGAGTTTGAAGAACAGAAGCATAGAACAGTTAATGAACTCAAAGAAAGAGGTACAAGTCTCACGGTTGAGAGAATCTAGGGCCAAACCATATTTCTCAGAAATACCTCTAAGTAAGATTGATAAGAAGGATGATAATATTAAGGTCTGTATCCCCTATTCAAGGGATGTAAGGAGATACACGGATATAATTAATCAGCATTGGGGTATTTTATTGACGGACCCATAGATGAGTGAGGTTATAGGCCATAGACCTCAATTTACTTACAAGAATAAGAAGAATTTGAAAAGAAGACTATGTAATGTTAAAGGAATCAAGTGTAAGTTTAATTCATTTGGTACTAAACCATGTGGTAAATGTCCACAATGTAGGTTTATTAATGTGGAGACATTATTTATACATCCAGATACTGGTAAAGTATATGAGGTTAGGGTACAGGCAGATTGTGAAACTATGCACGTGGTCTATCTAGCTATTTGCACCATATGCAAATGTTTCTATGTTGGCAAGACAGATCGTGCTTTGAAGGATAGAATAAGGGAGCACAGTTACCATATTGGTAAAGGTAGTTGCAATAATGCCTTAGCTAAGCATGTTTTAAGTAAAGGGGAACAGCATAAGTTCCTATTCATGGTTCTATCCAGGACGTATGAGAATTCAAGGGTGGGTGATATTAGAGCTAGAACTGAAGAGACTGAGGCCAAGTGGATAGTGATGTTAAGAGCCAACCAAGGACATGGTCTAAATGACCATGTTCCAATGAAACCTGTGCTTAGCAAAAGAGCTTTATTTAAGTAATTTATGCTATATGTTTATTTGGAGTTTCTCTCCAATCATAGATAATAATATTTTTATATATATATACTTATGTATGGTAAAGTATTGTTTATAAAATATTTTTTATTATTTGTTTTAATATATATGCAACTATTTTTATAATAGAGTTTTATAATGGGCCTTTAAGAATTAGAGTATGTCATGTGATCATTTTATAATGTATACAAGGTGTAGGTGTTTGTGATGTTTTGTACACCTGATGAAGCATTTGTGAAAGCGCTAGTGTGAGTTACAATAAAGTAGTACTGCTCAGCTGAGACTTCCTTGCATCTTTTATGCTTATTTGAGACTCTGGAGCCTATCCTCAGCAGCTTATTTATTATTTTGCTCTTCAGTTTTTATTGCTGTGGAGGTTTCTGGTGCTTAGCCTTTTGTGTTTTTTTTTGCTAAAATCTCTTCTTTGTTCAACTAGCTGTTAGATTGAGAAACAGTACCACAGGATAAACAGTGAGATTTCAAACAGTCACTTGATACCTCCCCTTTCATATAGGGTTGCCACCTTTTCAAATACCCAAAGTGGGACATTTTTGGTACAAACGTCATATTTTGCAGCGCAAAACATACCCACGGCCAGTACACAGGACAGAACGTCACTTTTTTTGCCTAAATAAAAGCTTATTCTTGTAGCATTTTAGTTGCTTATTCTGTTTCTTATAACATTTAGATGTTTCAGATACAGAATAACTGTTTTATGCAACTATTACATGAAATATAGGAAATAATTTTATCCTAAAATCTCAGGACATTTGCCATTTTTTCGATTTTTTTTGCAGGACACAACTGCCCAAAGAGGGACTGTCCCTTCCAAAGTGGGACAGGTGGTAACCCTACTTTCATAGCAAAACAAAGCAATTGGATCAGTCAGGGGTTTAAAGGCATTTGTCAACTCTTCTGTCAAATTTACATAAGCAGCAACACAGTATTGAAATGCTAAGCTTTAAATGTTTGCTATTTATAATAGTTTGTATGTTAAGGTAACTTAAATGTAGTATCAATGATTTTGGTGGCATTTAGAGAAAAGTCAGAAAATATTTTTTCTTGAAGTATTGCACATTTACCATTTTCAACCCCCCCCCCCCACACACACACACACACACAGGACAGAAGTGCAGAAAGACAAGTGGCAACCTTATCAACTAGGTGTACTAATAATGTTCATAAAAATGCCTTTTATGCTTTTTTCTGACATCCACCTAGAGGAGGCTGCATACCTGGCACATGCAGATCCATGGTAAAGAGATTCCTACTGATTTTGAGTCAGCCATTGTATTGTTAGTGTATGAAAATTTTGTAGTCCACAAAGGAAATGTGACCATTGATGGCAACCATAATATACAGCTGAATTTACTTTAATGTACATTTATTATGTGCTCTTGCATTAAAAACATTAAGAAAAGGAAATCAGAAGTACTTGACTGTTTAAATGTGCACTCGCATACATACATGCATAAATACACACACACAAACGTGTGTGTAGACACGTATACAGGTACACAAAATTTCCATTTTGATTTTTTTTTTCATTAAAGGATATGAAGTACACAAAGGCATATAATCTAGTTCTCAGTTACACACACACTTCTAAAGTATGTGTGTACAAATACATGTATATATAGTGTGTGTACAAATCTATATATATGTAATGCATAACACATGTGCATGTATACACATGCACACTATATATATCTATATATATAAAATGTATTTATAACTGTGTGTGTGTATAATGTGTGCAGTATGGGTGCATACAATTCATTATTTATAAAAACTTAACATAGTCGAGTTGAGCATTATTAATATATACACTATAGTAAATGTTGCTTAATGTTTTGCTTAATCGCTGTCACACACTGGCTATGTGTTGCACATGCAATCTTTATCAATGTCTGTATGCCAATATTATTTTCTTTGTATTGCTAAGTGCATTCATTACTTGTTGTTATCTTTGCCAGTGTAACTGAGTTATGGCTGAAAAGGGTCCTGGGACCAGTTCACTTTCCCGGTTACAAAAGTATAAATAAATATGAAATAGAAAACAAAAAGGGGGGGGGGTGAACATGACAGAAATAATTAAGGAACAAGTAAAGGGCATTTTAATCCTGCATCATTCATGAGAGAGAAAAAGCTTTGCACTGAAAGCATTGTGGAGTAGCAGACAGACTTAGTTTGGAGACCTACTACTTGTCACCTGTAAATGTACAGCAAGGATAATTTACTGCAGTGACAGTTTTCACACCTTAGCATGAGTGTGGGGGAAGGTCTGTCGATTCTATTAGAACTATAAAAGAATCCCTTTACAAAAGCCTGCTGTTTATCTACTTTTGCTTGAAGTAGCTACAGCTATTTATAGCATAGAACAAGCCCTGGCAGACACATAAATGAGGCTCATTCAAGGACACATAGAAGTAGTCCTGTTACAGAAGGTGTATTAGATGACAGTGTTTCGCAGTCCTGACATTCTATCTTAATAGCATGAGAAAACACCACTTCTTTATGGTTAATATGACTCGTATAAAGATGACTTGAAATGTATTCTGGGAAGAAGGAATGAAAGCAAGAAAACAAGATCACAGTACCAAGCCACGCCCATTCATCTGCCATTTTGAGGGAAATGCATTAAAACTGTAAAATAAGTACTTGGAGTGATTTTGAGGCATTAAAATAACTCAGAAAACAAATATACAATGTAGAAAACATGTTTCTGAGTTTTAAGGTAGATTTTTCCTTTAAGTACAAGTAAGTAGAAAGCCATTAATAGCATAAAGCTGCACTTTGTTGCATATGGAAGCAGGCTTTACTCAGTGGGTCACCAGGGCAGTGCATTCACTGCACTTCTATCCCAGTGATTGTATCTGCAAATGACAGACTCTTTCTTTTAACTACTGTAAAATCTGTACATTCAGTAGTATTCATGTTTACAATATGATGTTAAAATATGATGAGTGCCTTGGGACAGCATCTTGCTAGGAGTTGCTTCTTTTTAGTTACCAGATCCTGTCAAACCAGTTCACAGCACAAGGTGGACATAACCTTGAGAAGGTGTCAAGCCAATATTATTATTTGCCTTTCATTACAAGACTCACAGTGTTTATAGGTAGTTACTGATCTTGTGACTGGGAGGCCATCGAGAAGCTTAGCAATATAGTGCAGTACTATTCGGAGATTAGTTGCGCATGTCAAGAAAACTATTATGTATCCAAGGCATAAATTTGTAACTGTCCATCCACTCGTTAAGTCTATATTTAAAAGTAGCTAGAATACTCTGTTGATATGCATAAGAAGTCTATGAGTCAGTTTCAGAAATGAGGAATGCTCTGCCATGCAAATATAATTTAGATTCTTGTCAGTATTACTGTACCCCAGAACTCATTTTACTTAATAAAAAAAAAAAAAAAAAAAATTACACAAGCAAACAAACTGAGCACATTGGTTTTGAACAGCACTAGTAAAAATTGCTGTTAGCCTATGGTGGTCCACTTTTGCGCTCAGTCTAGAACACCCAATACACTAACCAATAATGCACAACTGCACACCCACAAAACACCAAAAAACGCACACAACCACTTTCAAGACTGATTAAGCACATATGGTGAGTTTAACGCATCATTTCTGCCCAAACATTCCAAAAGAAACCAAATGATCTGTTTTGTCATGAAGAAGACTGACTGATTTCAGCAGGAAGGAAATTAGCCCTGTATTAACTATGGCCTTGACCATGGCTGGAAACAAGTATGACTATTTTTAGGGCAGCACAGTACAGCGTCTTAGTGGTAACATTTCTGAATCACGGGTCCACTCTTGAGGTTTCCATCCTAGCTTCTAGCATGTCTGTGTGTCTGAAGTTGCATTTTAATTTCCTCCAAACTTTGTTTTTTGTTTAGTGTTGACAAAAATAATTTCTGTAGTTTCTGACAGTCAAAGTAATGTCTTGCTATATGTGCTGGACAGTTGTCTCACAGTGATGTCTTGGTATATGTGCAACATGACAGAAAGGACGAAGATGTTGCCAAGTTTCTCAGCCAGGTTTTCACCTTCATTAGGGTATTGAATGAGTAGTCCATACTGACAGCAGTTGCTGTTGTGCATAATGTGTTAAGTTGAGATCTGCATCCCAGTCATGCTGTACCCCAACAACAGAATGTGACCTATTTTCTTCAACACTGAAACTCGCTCTTAAAGTCCTCATTGCTCCTCCAGTCTGGTTTGATGGCAGTAAATTAGGGTGACCCTTGCTGTTAGTTCAGGAACAGTAGAGTTCCTGGGACTATGTATTGACCAAGAAGCCATTTCTTGCTGTCATTGTGCTGTTTCTGCAGTTCACTGTCCACATGGTACAAACAAGGAAGGGATAGTCTATTTGTCCTGTGTTTAAAACATATTGCTTTACTTGTCTGCCTACCCACAAGTGCAGTGCAAGCTTTCTGTGACAAATTTATAACTGCAGCTTTTTTGGATGCGAGTTTCCAAACAGTTTGACTGCTGCATCATACTATTGTCTTTATTGCATTTTGTTCCTCTTCCATAGCTGCCAAGATCAGCATCCACCCTCTGTCAGCATAACTGAAGAGGTTGAAAATCAATCTTGTGTTAAATTGAAGCTCTTGATAGCAAACCCAAACCATCAAGTCTTTTCCAGGTAGCAGACAGTAACCAACTACGAGTGAATGAACCATACCAGAGAGCAAGTCTGAGTGATTTGTCAGGTTTCTTTGTTTGCAAGAGTAGTGGTTGCATAGGTTGCACTGGAAAGCAGAGTATTTTTGTTAATAAGTAATGAATATTTTATTTATTGTAGAGCACTGATCCACACAGTTTTCTGACTCATCCTGTGCGTGTTGTATGGTTGTGATCTGCTCAGAGTGGTATAGCAGGCAAATGGATGTTGATAGATTTAAACCCTGGACTACAGGAAGCAGCTTGCTAAGAGGCTATAACCAGACATTATTAGTGTTAGCATTATTTCTTGTTTATTATTTTTTGCACACTGCTATTCACCAGCTCTGCGAATCCCCAGATTATAGTGTTTTACTATTTAACAATTGTGTTGGTAATAAGTGTTAATTGTAAGTATACATATGCATGTGTCCGTGCTATATTGAAGCGATACAGTTCTTGTCCCAGGTCATTTTGGTAGTTTTTGACTTTCATCTCTGCTTTTGTGCAACTCCTCTTCATCTTAGAGAAATGCAGGGCATTTATTTTAATAAATAATGTTATTAATGTAGGACACAGTATGGTTATTCATTACAAGCTAAAGGAAGGAAGGCCACTGACTTTTTAACCTCTTCTGCAAGTGGACTTCAATCTGAGTTTTTCATTTATGCAGTGCATATTTTTTTATAAGCAAACATGTTTCCTACAGTGTCAAGACACACGTATGCAGCTGCAGTCCTGAACCT
This sequence comes from Protopterus annectens, assembly GCF_019279795.1. Lineage (NCBI taxonomy): Eukaryota > Metazoa > Chordata > Ceratodontiformes > Protopteridae > Protopterus > Protopterus annectens. Next base: position 472,222,879 of record NC_056750.1, read on the forward strand.
TTGCACCTTATAAGCTGGACATACTGCTTCAGGTACAATGGCTAGGATATGACATTAGGTGCCACTCCACTGTTCATATTTATATCCTTGTCATATCCTGGTCTGTCAAGCATTAGATCTCCACACAGTGCTATCACATCAGTCATTTAAGAATGGTCTCAAAGAGGGACTCTACTGTTGAGTCAGTGCGTTTAGTAAATGCTTCAAAAATCCTTTCACATTTGTGAAGTGTATGACTGGTCATGATCTAAACAGAGAACTGGCAGAAATTTCTGCTTCCTTGTAGATATATTCATTCGGATCACCTGGAGACAGAGCTACTTAGATGATGTTACCCTCTGAATTATGTGTCTTTGTATCTATTAAGCCTGTAAGACGTAATAATTCATTTTGAGCTTCAGTAAATGTACTTTTCATCCAAAGATGCAGACTGTGGGGTACTCGTAGAGCTCAGAATGAAGCTTTGAGGAGAATGTCAGCAGTTCTTTCAGGTGGTCACCTTCACTTGTCTTTCCAAACAGGGGAATAATAACTTCTTCCAAGGTAATTAGCTGTAGCTCAAAATATACAGAAATGTTTCTTTCCTTTTTTGTTTGTTGCAGACACTTGGCTAGCAGTTTGTTTCCCTAATCATAGAAAAGAAGGGGTCTATATCATATGAGCGAATCGCACAAATTGCGAACGCTCATAATATCGAACTTACCGGACCTCGAACTTCCTGTTGTGGGTGGCTGTGCCCCCCCCCCCTAAATATATATTCCAACTCCAAGATTGCACTACAGTGAGGAAAGGGCAAATATTCCATTCTTAAATGGAAAAAAAAAACAGAAGAAGTTTGATTTTATTAGAAAAAAAACAAGAAGTTTGATTTTATTAAACGAAAAGCGCTTTATGGACTTTAAAACTACTGGTTGCTTTCTGAAGCCATTTTTTTCTGTGTTAGTAGTTTATTTTGTATTTTTTTGGTTTAAATATCCCATTCTTCACTGTACCACAATCTCAGAAAAAGCACTTTGAGGTCCGGTACGTTCGATATTATCAGCATTAGCAATTTGTGCAATTCGCTCATATGATATAGACTCGAAAAGAATAACTATGTCTTCTCAGTAACATTCCTATGACCCTTTAACAGTCTTTGCTACTATAGAAGTTTCTTCCTGCTGGACCAGTCCCTCATTAAGTGGATAGTGGTTCACATTCTGTTAGTACTGAACACAAAGCAGACTGTGCAGTTTCTTTTGAGTACCATGCACATAAGTGTGTGTCTAGAAGGTGCATATTAAAATACTTTGATCATTAGCTGTTTAGTTAGGAAACTGCAGTTCTGCAGTGATCATAATAATACTGATTTTTAGCAGGTAGGCCTACTGGACACGGAGTCCCTTTGCATGGGTGACCCAGTAGTAATGTCTGGTAGATAAATGGAGGTGAAGGGAACCAAAGCCAGGACTGCTGCAGGATCTTTGCCTAACAACTCAGTCTGCACATTTGTGCCAAACTGGTTATCACTGATTAAGTAAGGATTTCTTTCCTCTTTATATAAGTGAGGTGAGACTTATGGTGTGTGCCAGTGTCCTCTCTAACTGTTGCAAGTCTTGATGCACAGAAGAGGTAGCTAGTATATATTCCTCATATGAGAGGAGAGTTCTGTCTGTCCATGAGAGGTATACACTACACTGCACCTTCCTCTCATAATGGCTTTCTGATTTACCAGGCTGACATCATTCAGATACAGCAGTGCTCAGACACACCAAAGTGCATTCAGTGGCAGCACTCGTGCACCAAAGTGCATTCAGTGGCAGCACCCGTGCACCAAAGTGCATTCAGTGGCAGCACCCGTGCACCAAAGTGCATTCAGTGGCAGCACCCGTGCACCAAAGTGCATTCAGTGGCAGCACTCAATGCACCAAAGTGTACATTAAGCACATTAACTGGTAACATTCAGAGACACCAAGGGACTCTTATTACTTAGGTCCATTAAAATCCCAGTAGAGGCACTTAGGTCCACCAAGGGCATTCAGCACTACTACATGGGTCTGCTGAGGGAATGCCATTATTACATTCCAGGAGGTCATAGTATTAGAATACAAAAGCATGAATTTGTTTAACGACCCCAGCACAGGGGTTCACAACATTTCTATATTTGGAAGCTATAGGAGCAACTTGTTCATTTAAGAACAAAAATGTCTTCCTGACAGATGTGAAAGCGAATGCACTGAATGATGTACAATGCACATAGTGAAATATGAATGCACTGTAAGGAACACAGCATACAGGGTACGTTAATCCCTGAAAAAGGTGTACATTGATTTAAACATCTGCATTATTTCCTCTATTTGAACATGATTCATTTTCCTGAACTGTACTGCAGGCAGCTGTTTCCTTTTTCAGGTTATGTTTTTACATAAGATGGTGCAGATATGGGAAGGAAGAAAGACAGAATTTCAGTGGTATTTTCATCCTGAAAATTTCAGTAAAATGTTGGTAATGCTGTAGACACGCCAGATGCCATGTCTTATAAAAAGAAAGCAGTTTCCCAGGGGAACAATTACATTAGTACTTTAGTTTAGAAAATAAGACACAATAGGAAAATCAAATAAGTTGCCTGTAGCCTTTGGATAAGCCTTTAATAAAAACCTAACATTAGCTAAAATAGAAGCACATTACAGTGGTCTTGCCTTGAAAGCAGTAGCATTAATGCACATTAATTATGCCACAGCTGACTTGACATTGGCAGATGTGCAGCCAGAACCACTCAGTGCCCAACTGCAACCTTTAGTAATGCATTATACATTTAAAGCAGTACACTAGTCACAGAATGATGTGTAATAACATTATTAATAAAGTGCTGCAAACTGCCCCTTTTCATTACACAGTATATTCCATTTTGTTTGCAACAACCCTTTGAGATGTAAAAGCACAGAGAATTAAGCACAGAAAGGTAAATGAAACTTTTCATAAGCTGCATTAAGAAACACCTGATGTCTTTATAAAATATTTGTCCCCAAGAAATGTAAACAAATCTACCTAATGCCTGCTGCAAAACAAACTGCTAGTGCAAAACCACATTTAGGAACCAGAAGTTCCCCACATGTATTGTATCGGCCATAAAGCAAACAAAATTCACCTTTGTATGAATGAAATATATTAAAAACAGACGTAGATGTATTGTACTAAAAACTGTAGAAACCCTTTTGACATGCACTTTTTCTCAGTGAGTGGAATTTGGAGGAAAACTTTACCTTAGCCCCAAGCTACACTTGCAGCTAAGCATAAATAAATAGGTTGATGATGACTCAGAAAATCCTGATACTGAGTGTAAACAGCCTACAACTCCTTTGCAAGCTGTTTGTGTTCAGGGCCTCCATGGTGGCCCAGTGCACAATCATCAAAAATTGCTGAATTTCTGAACCACTGGTCAGGCAGTCTGTTCGACATTACACACCAGGATTTTTGAAATATGCCAAAGATTGTGTACCAGCTGCATATTTGCTGTATTGTTACATAGTTTTCAGCTAGAACAAGTATCACAGTTTTAATTTCCATTCTGAGAATTATCTCAAAAAGAAATGGAATACCTGGCAGGCTGCCAAACAGGTCAGTGAGGAACAGCCTTAGTTTGACGTCAATGTTGCTTTCAGGTGTTGAGGGTAATTCTGAGTAAGGGATAATGGATAGTCAGGTTTTTGTGAGGGCTATGTATGGAGCTCAGTTTCTTAAAAAAAAAAAAAAAAAAATTGTTATGGGTAAGCCGCCGCAGAGCGACTTAGCACGACCATACACTCAGCTGCTTGGTATTCGTTTAGATTCTGTATTGTGACCTTTTCACAGAGATGCCATCTTCAGAAGCTTATTGCATCTTTAAACAGTGTGCAACGTGGAACATGGAATCTTACTACTGTACCTTACTATGACCTCTCAAACAATAAAATTGAAACATAAATTAGTAAAATAAAATCAAGAAACATTAGTCATTTCTTGTAATAGTGCCATACAGTGCAAGACCTACATTACAAAATCAATCTTTTAATGAAACTGATGTATGTGTATTATTTCATTAATTTGCTACCTTGTTTGACACTGTGTCAGAGTATGAACTTTCATGTCATAAACCATTTATCTCAAGGCACAGTTTGACATAACAGAGCATACAGCCTGACCTCTGTTAAACACTGTATAATGTGTACCCCAGTACAGATGGACTACACTGCACTACAAGTTAGGTCAGCACAAACTGTCTATTGGTAGGTCATCAGTATATATTATAATGAAAAGCTAATAAACAACTGTTTACATTATTGGGTAAACCATTCTGTAAAGTCACGCATCTTTAGAACTACTGCTGATGTGTGCACCTCACACCTGGTTCATCTGTTATGGCAAGTTACGAATTTTAGCGCCAAACAATGAAATAGGATACCTTCTGTTTGTGTATTTAAGGTATTACAAGGTTCACCCCTTATTCTCAGTATGATGGAGTACAGCTATTAAGAATTGTTAAGTACCTAATTTATGTTTTTTTTTTTTTCCTTGAATAATAATCCACATGTCTTGCATGGAATTGACAAACTTGTTGCTTAACCTAGTTTTGATCTAAAGACCTGTCAGTTGTATAAAGTGCAGAGATTTAAGTAAACCCTTTAAGCTTTTACTTAGTCAACTACATATCTATACCATTCTATCAGTGTAAAATTACTGCCTAATTCTCCAAATATAGACCTGATTTATCAGAATGCACAGGAGAATAGCAACATATTTTTAGAGAAGCCTAATGATTATATTACTGAAGCAGTCTAATGTTAGTAATTTTGTTAAATGACAGCACTATCCTGATGATAGCATTTTAATTCTACTATTGTAATCCAGAGAATAACTCGCTGCAAGCTTTTTTTTTTCTTTCTTGTAACAGGAGGCCAAGTACAAGAAGAGTAATAAAAAGCAAACAATGCTTTTTAGGGGGGAGAAAAGGGGAAATGAAGTAGACTGTGGTATCCCATTAGTCTTAATCTGTTCTAGGTCATCATTCCTTTCTACTTTTATGAATGGTAAAGTTACAGCTTTAATGTAGTTGTCCTTTCAGAGGGAATTTGTTGGATGCCAAGAAGTCCACCTCGATAGTGAAGCTCGAGATGACTCTCTGCATCCATGTTGAGAATACATGATAGAAGATTATATAATGAGACTCGACCATCATTTTTTGTAGTTAATGGGGGGTTTATCTGTTCCATGCAATAACATTTACTGGGGGGGATTAGGAATATACAGTTTTACTGGCTTTGAAAGCCAATAAACAGATGGCAAGCACTGACCAACAAAGCTGCATACCTCTCAACTTCTGTGCTTAAACATTTTTAAATTCTGGGCAAATCTAAAAACAATGGGGGGGGGGATAAAAGAACAAAATCAAGGACAGGTTTTAAATTTTGCTCTATTTACTTAAAAACTGCTTGGTTCTTATCTTTAAGTACCACTCTTAGTGTATATAGCTGTGCTATTGTTGAGTTGCATTACTAATAAAAAAGTATAGAATACAAATGTGTAATACTTTCTTAAAACTGTTACTTTTATTGCCCTGAAGGAAATCGGGCTTTTATTTAATTGAAATACTAATGAGTGCCCACAGAATATTTTGGATTAATTTCAGTAAATAATTGAGAGAAAAACAACTCTTTTGTAAAGTTGAGATGCTGTGCTTTAGTGCTCCTCTAAGAATGGAAATATTTAACTTGAGCATCCAGCACTTGGAAACCAAGTGCCTCATAAAGTTCCTCATAATTAAAACCTGCATTAAGTATATAATAACTTCATTTTTTTTATTTCTTATTGTGTGCATATCATGCCATTCATTTTGACAGCTACTTTATTCATTTCTGTTTGAAATACTCTTTATTGCAGACATCCTGTTTGATGTGCAAGCATGCATCATTTACATAATTTCATCAGATATGAGAAGGAATGTTTGAAATTTGTACGTTTGATTCATGCTTACTATTCCTCCTGTCCACCAAATTATTTACTGCATTACTCCTTCCTGGTTAATATCAGCTGTAGTGTTCTGTATGGTAATTTGCAGCAGGTTTTTGCTAGCAATTCTCTCTGCACTGGCTCAAACAATTTAGATTTTTTGTTTTTTTTTTTTTACATTTGGGATTCCAGTTTTCTTTCATGACTACTTTCATTCAAAATGACATTTATTTTATAGTTATGCTCTTTGTAGGGTATTTTGTTAGTTGATGTGCTATAATGCAAGTTAATGTAATGTGTAGCACAGAACAGAGGATGTTACTGTAGAATACATGGAAATTATATGTGGTTATGATATGATCACAATTCCAGGCCCCAGTCGGAGAAGTTTTGGCTACACAGAGTTGTTGCATATCAGTTAAAGAAAAGCTGCCTGTGTTTTGTTGGCTATATCTGTTGTAAAAAAAAAATAAATAGATAAAAAAATAAATAAAAAGGATTGTCACAGAAGTGTTGCTGTTCTGCCATATGTACAGTTCTTTAGGGCAATCATAGTATCGGCAGTTGTGAAAAAAATAGTAGTTTCCACAAATGGAGGGACTGCGTGGTTTGCAGTAGCCTGATATAATGAGCAGTATTACACTGCTGCCAAAATCCATTCGTTACACTCCTGTTTACATATCTCAGCCAGGCAAACCATAGACTTCTTTTTAAGTAACAATTTTGTCTGGCTGGCTTATGTTAATTGGTAGCTGTGTCAGACTAGCACACACAACTTTTATTGTTTTAGTTTGAATTGCATTTATTGAGAGATTAGATAGCAGCTTTGGGCTACTTTCATTGTGGTATTGGCCCTATCCATTTTGCATGTTTTCTTTCAGTTCAGCACTGCTATTAACTGATACCGTCATCACCATTTCTTATATAATGAACTCTCACGGGACATGTTGCTAATAAAGCTGCTCATCTCACTTTGTTAGAAGACTATTCATTGCCTAGTGGACCTATGCAGTATGATGCTAAGAAATCAAAATGAATTTAATATAAGACGCGCAAGTGGTTCAAGGGATTGATAAAGTAAACAGTGAAAAGTATACATCTGTGATAGCCTACCAGTTTTGTTGGGGAAAAAAAGAGGACAGCGTGGTAAAGGTAATAGTAATAATAGTATAATATATTAAGGTATAGCCTCCATTCCATTAGCATAATGAGGCCAACTCGCTGTATGAATTTAAGTACAGATTTTGTGAACTCTTGTTAAACTATACTGTTTTTAAAACATATGCCAAGCTGTTAGCCAGGTAAATTCTTTGAATCAACTGTACAAATTGTTTGCATTATTACCTCTATAAAATCTTATGACTTGAAAACATATCAAGGTTGTATTTGTGTATATTTAATAAAAGGTGGCTTCAGGCAAAAGTAAAGGCTGTGAAAACGGTAGAAATCTGTGCCGGAGCATTGTCATCCCATCCGAGCCTACTGCAATAAATGTCAGCTGAGTATTGTCTTTGACTACATTTCTGTTTGCAATGCAGACCTCTGTGTAGAGCTTCCATAGAGACGGATCCAATATCTGAATGAACAATTTATTTTTTTAAATAGGGGTAACAGCTGGAGAGGATGCATGCATTTCCTAATTATGGAGGGACATTTGAATATTACAACATGAAGCAGGTGCAGAAAGAGCAGTGTGTCATGAGAAAATATACATTTCTGGTAATACCCCACCCTGGTCCTAAGAGGAAAGGATCTCTGCTTTGTGCTGGTTGATGGGCCATTTCCTAGGGAAGTGACTTGTGTCCCACAGAGTAATGCAAACGTCATGTGAGCAGGGCTTACTTTTTTCTGAACAAGGGCAGAGATGGTGTTGACAGATCAATAGCTCTCATGAGGAGAGGTTATTTTTTCAGGTTGATTGGTGGCATCTGTAGACTGTAAGGACCCAGTTTTACCAATGAAAACATTAGTTTACAGTTCCTCGTTTTATTTTAGTAGTGCATAATCAATTTGCAATATAGTGTATTCTTAGATGAGTGCACTGCTGTTCTGAATTTTTGTATGGTTTTGTAATAATTTGGTAGATGCGTGCATGCTGTTCTTAAAGTATGTATATGCCTGTATGTACTAATAGCTGTGCTGTTTGGGAACAGCTCGTGAAATTTCAGTTTCTTTTTCAATACTTTTATTATGTCTGTTAAGTGGTATCATAAAGATATTTCGTATTTAACTTCAGTGCAGCTGATGTAATTTGTGCTACTTTTCATCGTTTTGATTTGTGAATGTTAGTGATGACATTTGACAAATCAGCATTTGGGACAAATCTGATCAGGGACCATGGGTCTGTGCTTCAGCTTATTCTGTCCCAAGGTATCAATGTCTATCTAGTGAAATCATGGCTGTTACCTGTACAACCACTGATGTAAATTGGCTGCTTCATGGATGCCAAGTCTTGTCTGGCATCTTTGACCTTGGACAATAGTAGATTTTAAGTTACTAATACCTTGACTGCTGGTGTGTTTTGAGTGATGACAGCAGATTTCATTGATGTTTGAGTTTAATAATAGCAGCTATAGCAATGTGTGCCCTTATGTTGCACATGAGGGTGATTCAGTGGAATATTACTATTCGCTGGTGATGTGTCAGCAGATGAAGCCTTTTGACACTCTTGTCAAAACTAAGAAAACTTGCACACTAAAGCTTGGATGGCTGGGCTCTACTGTCAGTCTTTTCAGTGGAAAGCTCTTCTTAGGGCTGCAGTAACATGTGATTGATGTGACCAAGACATCGTGCTTTAGTTGGGTAGCCTATATAAGGTCTTTCGTAGCTCAGGGCATATGCTGTCTGCAGAAGGCAAATCTGCACACAAGTGTTTTAAAGATGCATGTGGTTCTTATTGGGCAAAGGTGCTAGATCATTCAGTTCCTAGGAGTTGATTCATTTGTGTAAGCATTTTGTCAGTTGTCTAGATTAGCAACAAGAAGGGAAGGCCGGAACAATGTCACACCAGCAATGCAAGAAGGTGATTCTTGTATAGGACTAACCATTCTGCTGAAATGCTCTTTTTAGCAGTAGTACATATTCTAGGAGAGTCAATTGTCCCAGAAGCTGGAACTCAAAATTACTGTGACCAGTAGAACAGTTTTTTTTGCTCTAGTATTGCACCAATGGTTTGATCTTGTGTTGGCTTCTGCCATTTTAGTGTTAGATGACCTGTCAGAGCTTGATTGTGGAATCAGACATGCTGCTATTATGGTCCATTTGGCAACAATTTCTAATTCCTTCAGTGAGAGGTATGGTGTGTCCTTGCCATTTATCAAGGTCTGTAAGACCATTCTGAAAGTTCCTTATGTGCTGAAGCTTATCTTATAAAACCTCAGCCCTCCTTAGGCTATTCTTTTTCATCAGCAGAGGTAATCATTACTGCCTACCCTTTAAGCAGGTCAGCTTGATGGAGCTGAAATTTTTGTCCTTTTGATGCTCATGCTCAGCAACTTAGGCAGGCAGATCTTTAAGCTTCTGATTTTTGTAGCCCCGTCAAATCTGGTATTCTTAATAAAGCTGAGCATGTCGAAATTTATAAACCCATAATCAGAGTAAAAGATTAGAATGAAAACTTTAGAGTCGTATATAAACTGAAATTAAGGACATTAATCAGAAATTTGGAGACTATGCAGAGTAAAGACAAATTTGTCATCTGAATCTATGCATACCATTACACAAAAACTCATGTTGCAACTTATCAGATGTTGCTGCCAAAACTGGAGATATGGCTTCAAGCCGTTATAGGTTCATAGGTGTGTACTAGGCTAATGGCCCTGGAGCCTTTACAAGCCTAGCCCCTAAAAGTGCCCTGGCATTGTGCCACCCGATGTCAGTTCCCAGTTGCCTCTATCAAGTAGAGCCACTGGAGTGATCCCCAGGGTGAACTTTCTATTACCCATCCACTCATCAAGATTTGTATTGAAGAGGGACAGTGAGGTGCTCTGCTTAATATGTATGGGAAGTCAGTTCTAGAGCATGGGCAGTCTCTGGGTGAGGAACCTGCCCCTCCAGCATGTTCTGTTGATTGTGGCAATGAGGCTGAGGTCTCTGGAGCGTGTGGTGTGGAGGGATTGGGATTTCTTTAGATGCAGCATTTCTAACAGAGCTGGGTCAGACTGGGTCAGACATGGCTTTGTAAGTCCAGCAGAGATCACCTCTAAGTAGGCAATATGAGACGGAGAATAGCTATAGTCATTTGAGTCTATCCATGTAGGGCATGTGCTTAATGCCTAGGATCCTCTTCGTGAGGTACTTCTGTGGCCTCTCCAACTGTTGCAGGTGTCTAGTGAGGTACACGCCAAATGGGACATTATACTCAATGATCCGTCTAATGACAGAAGAGTAGAGAGTGAGACACAATGACCTCTTTCTTCTTGGGTGCAAAACCCTTGGTAATGAGATGTGCCACATAGACGGACTTTCTGACCATAGTGGCAATGTGACGGTCGAAGGAGAGGTTGCCGTCAACCTGCATACACAGATCTCTTATAACACCTTCAGGTTTCAGTGAGCTTCTATCAATGTGGTAATTAGAGGGGACTGAGTTTTTACCATATAGGATGACTACATATTTTTTAGCATTAAGCTTAAGGCCAAGGTTTTGACACCAGTCATTGGTCTCAGTGAGGCCTTTCTGTAGAATGTCTGCATCACTTGGGAAGTTAATAATGGCTCCCAGCTTGCAATCATCTGTGAACTTGGTCAGCTAGAGTCCCTTTGTATTGGCCTAGAGTTCTGAGAAGTAGATGCTGAACAGGAGAGGACCAAGGCTGATCACTGTGGAACTCCACTTGTGACTGGTCAGCAGTCTGACGTGGAGTCCGCTACTTTCGCACTGTGTGTTATATCTGTGAGCCAGTTTGCAACCCACCTAGTGATATAGGGGCTGATGCCTAATTTAGTGAATTTATCAATAATTCCCAAGTGAGGAATGGTATCAAAGGCCTTGGCCAGATCGAGGTAGGCTGTGTATGCACTGCCTTGCCTCTATCCACAGTCCTGGTGACTGACTCAAAGAAGTCAACCAGGTTGAGCAGGCATGATCTCCCTTTCACAAAGCCAAATTGAGTGGGGTCTAGAGTTTAGAGGTTTCCTATATCTTTGTTAATCAGGTCCATCATGATGAACTCCATAGCTTTACATATCAGACTCATCAGGCTGATGGGGGGGGGCAATAATTCCCAGAGTCTGTTGTCGCTCGCCCTTTATGGAGAGGGATGACTGTAGCAGTGCACCATTCAGTAGGGACAAAGCCTGAGGTGAGGCTGAACAGGGCACACAGATGTGGTGCCAGTTTGCTTTGTTGTTCATGTAGAACACAGCCAGGGATATTATTGGGTCCCATGAAACCTGTATTCTTGGTCTTGAACAATGCAGCTTTAACCTATGCTGCAGTAATGCTGGGTGCCTGGCATTCTCCCGGTATTGTGATTGGTCCTTTGGGGGGAGGAGTAAAGTTGGCACTGAATCTGTCTGCCAGTATGTTGACAATAACTGTTTGCTCAGTATAGGAGGTACCTTCTTCTTTCAGCTGCTCCCGTTAGGGGTCACCACAGTGGATCATCTGTTTCCATTTCTTCCTGTCTTCTGCATCTTGCTCTGTCACACCAACCACCTGCATGTCCTCTCTCACCACATCCATAAACCTTATCTTAGGCCTTCCTCTTTTCCTGTTACCTGGCAGCTTCATCCTTAGCATCTTTTTCCCAATATGCTCTGAATCCCTCCTCAGCACATCCAAACCAACGTAATCGTGTCTCTGTGGCTTTGTCTCCAAACCTTCCAACCTGGGCTGACCCTCTAATATACTTACTCCTAAACCTGTCCACCCTCGTCACACCCAGTGCAAATCTTAACATCTTTAACTCTGCCACGTTCAGCTCTGACTCCTGCCTTTTCGTCAATGCCACTATGTCCAACCCATATAACATAGCTGGTCTCACTACCCTCTTGTAGACCTTCCCTTTCACTTTTACAGGTACTCATCTGCCACAAATCACTCCTGACACTCTTCTCCACCCACTCCATCCTGCCTGTACTCTCTTCTTCACCTCTCTTCCACACTCACCATTACTCTGAACTGTTGAGATCCAAAGTATTTAAACTCATCCACCTTTGCCACCTCTACTCCCTGCATCCTCACCATTCCTCTATCCTCCCTCTCATTTACACACATATATTCTGTCTTAGTCCTGCTGACTTTCATTCCTCTTCTCTCTAGAGCATATTTCCACCTCTCCAGGGTCTCCTCCACCTGTTCCCTACTCTCACTACAGATCACAATGTCATCTGCAAACACCATAGTCCATGGGGACTCCTATCTGATCTCATCTGTCAACCTGTCCATCACCATTGCAATGATCTTATCTGTCAACCTGTCCATCACCATTGAAAATAAGAAAGGGCTCAGAGCTGATCGCTGATGTAATCCCACCTCCACCTTAAATGCATCCATCACTCCCTCCGCAGACCTGACCGCTGTCACACTACCCTCGTACATATCCTGTACCACTCTTACATACTTCTCTGACTCTCCCGACTTCCTCATACAGTACCACATCTCCTCTCTAGGCACCCTGTCATATGTTTTCTTTAAGTCCACAAAGACACAATGCAACTCCTTCTGACCTTCTCTGTACTTCTCCATCAACACACTCGGAGCAAACTTAGAATCTGTAGTGCTCTTTCCTGGCATGAAACCATACTGTTGATCATTAATCATCGCCTCCCTTCTTAACCTAGCTTCCACTACTCTTTCCCATAACTTCATGCTGTGACTGATCAATTTAACCCCTCTGTAGTTACTACAGCTCTGCACATCACCCTTATTAAAAATCAGTACCAAAACACTTTTTCTCCATTCCTCAGGCATCCTCTCACTTTCCAATATTTCATTAAGTAATCTAGTTAAAAACTCCACTGCCATTTAACCTAAACACCTCCATGCTTCCACAGGTATGTCATCTGGTCCAACGGCCTTTCCATTCTTCATCCTCTTCATTGCTATCCTTACTTTCTCCTTGCTAATCCACTGCACTTCATGATTCCCTATCTGCACATCATCCAACTTTCTCTCCCTCTCATTCTCTTCATTCATCAGCCCCTCAAAGTACTCTTTCCATCTGCTCAACACACTCTCCTCGCTTGTGAGTATGTTTCCCTCATTATCCTTTATCACCCTTACCTGCTGCACATCTTTACTAGCTCAGTCCCTCTGTTTAGCCAATTTGTACAGGTCCTTTTCTCCCTCCTTTAGTGTCCATCCTTTCATACAACTCTTCATACGCCTTATCCTTAGCCTTGGCCACCTCTGTCTTTGCCATGCACCTCATCTCCTTATACTCCTGATTACTTCATCTCTCTGACAATCCCACTTCTTCATCAACCTCTTTCTCTATATACTCTCCTGTACTTCCTCATTCCACCACCAGGTCTCCTTGTCCTCTTTCCAGATGTCACACCAAGCACCTTTCTAGCAATCTCCCTTACTAGCTCTGCTGTAGTTACCCAGCTATTCTGTAGCTCTTCATTGCCACCCAGTGCCTGTCTTTTACAGTAACTCAGAGCAAATCTGGGTATTGCCGTGGAAGTGCTTGATATAACTATAGAAGTCTTTGTGATTGTTTTAGTGTCTGCTACAGTTCTGCCTTCATAGCTGGCTTTGGATGATTTGATGAGGGATCTCAACTTTTTATTGAGGCTAATAAAGGAGTTTTCAAGGGTTGGGACTTCACCTTTTTCTGCAACAGTTTCTTCCTTCTGTTGTAGAGTGTATTAATGGCAGGGGACCACCAAATTGGCTTCCTTTTTTTGGAGGAGCACATCTTGGTTATGTTGGCTATGGCTAGATGTTCTTCATGTTTCACTGCTGCAGTCCTAACCATTGGGTTATCCATGCTGTGGTAGCCCTCAGTTGGTCCGAATACCAGAGTCAAGGTGCATCGGCTGCTGTCGCTTGCTGGGTGATGTCAGGTCATCCGAGCTATAAAGCAGAGCAAGCAACGCCATTATCTCAGTCTTTCTTGCTGTCGAGCCCATAGCAGAAGCAATTTGCAACAGTGCCAGTCCGCTCTTTCCAGATTTTGAACTTCAGCTGAAAATGTCTAAAGCCGTATACCCCTTTGTGGATCCTTACTTTTTCTTGCACTAACCAATGTCCGTAAAAGTCAACTGTCTCGCCTGTGGAAAGCAAATACCACACCAAGACTTACTGTGTCACTTGCTTAGGCCCAGATCATGACATACCCTGCTGTCAGTTCTGTGCCTTCTTTAATGCTAGAACTATTTGTCGTAGAGCTCTGTTTGTAGCCACATATTTTCATCTTCCATCTCCGATTACTGATATGGCATCTGTCAGTCAGCAAACCGCAGATCTTCTGAAAAAATGTAAAGATAAGGATAGAGACAGACCACATAAGGCCAAGCCTTCCGACACCACTGCTAAAAGGGTAGTCAGTTTTTCGGAATTCAGTGAGGTGCTTTCGCAGCCCCTGATGCCCGACTCGATTACTTTGCGGGCCTCTACTGAGACCCTTTCGGAGTCCTAAATACCGTAGAAAACTGCATCATCTAATGAGCCTTCGGCTGTCTCTGCCTCATTTGGGTCTGGAGCTGCTACGCAGGCAATAGCTTCTGAGGATACCGCCTGCACTTCGGAATTCACTTCAAGGCCTTTGCCCTCTCTTCTGAAAAACAGACCGATAGCACAGAGGGATATTCTTCAGCCCAGACTTAGAGCTACTCCAAAGAAAACATATAAAAGTCTCCATTCCACTAATCCTCCCTCTCCTCAAACTAGAATGCTTAAAATGGTGGAGGATCTCATCACTTTCATCCGAGGTAATCAGGCCACACCAGTCAAAAGGATAAGGGAACCCTCTCCAGGCATCCAATCAGATTTAGACTCAGAGGGATCTGAGTCCTCTGTTTTTGAAGAGGAAAATCCTCTTACTGCCTATGAAGACTCAAATGCAGAAGAATCTATTCCTTCTGCATCACCTCTGGAGGACTTTTCCTTTGGGAAAACCCTCCACACCCTCAGGGAACACTTCCAACGGGAATCCAATAGATTTCCTTCAATCCAAGAAGAGACTAAGTTTCTGGACCTACCTCAGTACAGGCCTCTGGCCATCCCACCCATCTTGGAGGTGGTAGATGATTACCAAGAATCCAGCCTTACCCCTGACACCTTTCCACCTGCCCCCAGAAAACCTGACACCTACTACAGGGTACCTGCCTCATAGAAATTCCTCTACAGAAATCCTATAGCAGATCCAGAGGTGATTACTCAGGGACCTAAGGGAGTTAAGACTACCTTTGCAAAGAATCCTACTCTCTCAGGCAAAGAATCCAGGGCCCTGGACAGATGGGGTAAAAAAGTATATACCTCTGCAACTTTAACTATAAGGGCTCTCAATTGTCTGTTCCATATATTAAAATATCAACAGCACATTTTGAAACTTTTGAAACAGAAAATTTCTGCTTTTCCAGATTTTGCCAACAATAGAGAGATAGCAGAATTACTGCACTCTTCATATCAGGTGACAGAGCACTCCTTGCACTGTGGATTTGATGCCCTAGAAGCTTCTAGCAGGGCAGCAGTGACAGGATCTGTTATCAGAAGACATGCATGGCTGAAGGAACAACCTCTCCCTGATCATGTCAAAGCTAAAATCATGGATGCACCTCTTGACAAAGACTGCTTGTTCAGACAGAAAACTGAAGAGGTGCTTAAAAAGATGGAAGACTAAGC
Organism: Protopterus annectens; assembly: GCF_019279795.1. Taxonomy (NCBI): domain Eukaryota; kingdom Metazoa; phylum Chordata; order Ceratodontiformes; family Protopteridae; genus Protopterus; species Protopterus annectens. The sequence goes on from NC_056750.1 coordinate 472,238,639, forward strand.
AAAATTGATGCAGACTGTTGAAGATTTTCTTCAAGTCTAACCTCCTAGGTTCAGCAGAAATTTTCCCTCTAAACACTGGTTCTTTCCTGCACCAAACAGGCAGGCACAAGGCAAAACCCAAAGGGACAGACCCACCAGGACTAAAACTTAGGCCCAGCAAAGAACAAAACAGTGCCCCCCCCCCTCAGACACTAGAGCAGGAAGTTCAAAAGCAACCCTGTATGGGAAAAACTCTTGATGACTACCTTTCCCATCTCTGCCTGCCTCAACCACATCAAAAGCTAGGAGGAAGGCTGTATCTATGCAGAGAAAATTGGAACTCTATAACTAAAGATAAATGGGTCTTAAAAATCATTGCTCAGTGGTACGAATTCAATTTCCAAGAACTACCACCTCCAAGAGGGTACCCAGACCTACCTCCAGCCAGTGAGTAGAAGCACTAAAACCAGTGCAAAACTAGGGCAGTAGAACCTGTACCTCCAGAACAAGTTGCAAAAGGATTCTATGCCAGACTATTCCTTGTTTCCAGGAAAGAGGGGACTTGGCGTTCCATCCTGGACCTATCCTTTCTCAGTACCTTCCTGGTAATCCCAAAATTCAAAATGCTTACCTTACAACAGCTTCTACCAATGCTGCCAAACAAAGCTTGGATGGTCACCTTACTCTGGTCTCCCAAACCCAGCTTTCTGCCAGGAAGTTCCTACAAGCTCTAGGGTACATGGCCTCATGCATCCCCCTGGTACCTCTGGCCAGACTACATATGAGGAAAATGTAGTGGTAGCTAAAGGACCTATGGTGTCAACACTCACAAACTCTGGACACATCCCTGCCTGTGATCCCTTGCATAAGATCTGATCTCTGGTGGACTCTGGCCTGTGCTCTGAACAAAGGACTTCCATTCACCCTCCGTCCATCACACCAGATCATAACTACAGATGCTTCGGCCATAGCCTGTGCTGCCCACCTAGAAGGCAGATCTGCCCAAGGTTTCTGGGATGCACAAATACTACCCTTGCACATCAACCAAAAGGAAATGATAGCAGTACAAAACGCTCTGGAATCCTTCAAACCCTACCTCAAACCAGGGGTTCTTCTCATAAAAACAGACAACACCACAGTCATGTGGTACATCAACAAACAACACCACAGTCATGTGGTACATCAGCAAACAGGGAGGGACTCAATCTTACCCCCCTCTGCAGACTAGCCATGAGCCTGTGGATAGCAGCCTAATCCATGGGACTACAACTTATAGCCCAATACCTACCGGGCATCAACACCCTGGCAGACCACCTAAGCAGAAACCTGCTGGATCCACATGAATGGCAAATCCACAGAGACATTTTTCTACAAATTACCAACACATGGGGCACCCTCCAGGTGGACCTGTCTGCCTCTCATTTAAATCACCAAGTGCAGAAATTCTGCACCAGGGAGTACCATCACCTGGCCTGGAAGGTCAATGCCCTGACCTTCCCTTGGAATATTCTTGTTCTGTATGCATTCCCACCTCTATCTCTCCTTCCAAAAGTACTAATCAAGATAAGGGAGGAAAAACCAAGAGCAATATTCATTGCCCCAAATTGGCCCAGACAGCATTGGTGTACCCACTGCTGCGCAGCCTATCTCACCAGTACCCCTGGCAGCTACCTCTGATACCTCCGCTGCTATCCTGGGGGGGGGGGGGTGGAACAATTTTGCACCCAGACCTTCAGACACTCAAGCTCTCAGCATGGCTTATTCTACCAACACCAGCAAGGAATCTGTGCTAGGCAAGCAAGTCCTTGACATCATCACAGAAACTAGAAGGCTGGAAATTGAAACGTTTCTGCTCCTGGAGCCAGTCCAAGGGGTAAGATGTACGTCTGCCCTGCATTTCTCTTATTCTAGATGATCTTGCTGAGCTTCTTAATAAGGGTCTCTCATTCTCATCCATAAAGATCCATGCCTTTGCTATCTCTGCACACTTTGATACAGAACAGCCATTGTTCTCCCACCCTCTTATCAAACAATTCCTTAGAGGAGCCTCTAATATCAGGCCTCCCAGAAGACAGCCCACCCCAGCCTGGGACCTGAACTATGTTTTAGGAAAGCTTACTCTGCCTCCCTTCAAGCCTGCAGCATCATCAGAACTGAAGTACCTCTTTTGGAAGACTGCCTTTCTCCTGGCTATTACTTCAGCCAGGAGAGTTGTCAGAGCTTCAAGCCTTAATGGCCATTAAGCCATTTGTTATCTTCCATGCAGGCAGGTTCTCCCTGAGAACCAATCCATCCTTCATGCAAAGGGTGGTTTCAGATGGTACCCTCAACCAGGCCATCCACCTGCCCACCTTCTTCCCTAACCCTCACAACAAGGTGAAAAGGAAACTGCATTCTTTGGATGTGCACAGGCAATTCAGATTTTATCTGGATTGTACAAAGACATTCAGGAAAACTGACCAGCTCTTGGTCAGCTTTAAAACAGGGGCATAGGAGAAACCAATATCCAAACAGACCATTTCCAAATAGATAACACACTGCATCCAATTTTGCTATTCATTGCACGGAAAACCACTCCCTGGGGCCACCAGAACCCATTCCACTGGGGCAACCTTTACTTCCACAGCATTCCTAAGAGGGGCACCCTCCATGGATATCCTGGAAGCTGCCATATGGACTTCAGTCCACACCTTCACCAAGCATTACCATCTGAACCTATTCTCAAAAGCTAGGGCTGGGTTTGTCTCTGCAGTTCTGCAGGGCATACTCACCCAATATTAAGTTTCTGTTAACCTTTCACCCTTCTTATCAGCTTTGGGAATCTTCCCAATGGCTAGGACTGCAGCAGTGAAACATGAAGAACATAGTACAGTTGTGTACACTCACCATAAATGTAGATGTTGGAGTGTATTCACTGCTGCAGTCATGCTTTCCCTCCCTCCTTCCCACTGATCTCCGCTTTCCTTAGAAAGATGCATATTTCTGTGGGGGTCTCTGACCCCAGGACTACTAATAATTATTAAAATTGGACTTCTTTGGTTGGTTAAGGCAAGAAAAACTGTGCTAATGGCGTCTTCTGCTCTCCTTTATAGCTCGGACGACCTGACATCAGAAAGCAAGCGACAGCAGCTGACGCACAAAACCTTGACTCTGGTATTCGGACCGACTGAGGGCTACCACAGCATGGGTAACCCAATGGTTAGGACTTCAGCAGTTTACATACTTCAACATCTACATTTATGGTAAGTGTACACAACTGTACTTTACATGCATTTATGTATATGTTCATACAGTGCATTGGTGTATGATTTGGCAGTCATGCAGCTATTTTCCATTGGCATGGGTGCCGTGAGGTTAGCCACCTCTGTTTTTAGGAACCCAAAGTCAGCTTTGGAGAGGTTTTTCAAGGTGGTTACCTTTGCGTGGGGTGTGGGTGAGATGTGGATTTCCATGGTGATTAGTTTATGGTTGGGTCTGACCAGGGAGGGACTGACTCTTGTAGAGCAATGGCTGCCCATGTTAGTAATAACCAGGTCAAGGATGTTGCTTCCTCTAGTGGGGGGTGAGAATGTGCTGGTCCAGGGCATTGGAATTGATGAATTCCAGGAAGTGTTGCACTTATGTATTGGTGCTTGAGTAGTTTTTCCAGTTGATGAAGGGGTAATTGAAGTCTCCTAGTATGAGACTGTTGGGTTGGACCTTGATAGATTCCAGGGTGCTTAGGAACATGGTTGGGGACCTATAGCAAGCTATGACCTAGATCACCGTCTTACCCAATGTTAGTTGTACCAGAAGTATCTCAGATGCGTTATGCTGGGCTTCTAGTCTGGAGGTGTGCATATCCTTTATGAATATGGAGACACCACTACCTTTGGAACTTCAGTTCATGTTTCTGGGCCAAAAGGTGTGGAATGAGTTATAGCCTGGTAGCACAGGGGTGCTTTCTGCTGCTTTAAACCAGGTCTCCGTTACAGCACAAATGTCGATGTTCTCCATTTTGAAGAGTGCTTTGAGCGAGTGCATCTTGAGATCTTGCTGGAACTGGAACAGACTTCTGGTCTTAATCAGAATATACAGTGTCCACTAACAGCCTTGAAAGCCTATTCCCACACGACTACATTATGCCCTAATGGGGTGCCCTTTTCAAATATATGCAGCCAAACTGGCATAGCATAATACTTTTTATGTCCAGTCTATGAACAAAGACCTTGCCATACTGACTCAAGAATGAATGCCCTATAACTTAAGTATACAAGCTACTACTAAGATAGCCACAGGAAAATGACTTGTAAGCTATAGTAGCAATTAACTTAGTTATGGTAATAATCTTGATATGACAAATATCTAATGTATATTTTGTCATACTGTTTTCTCTGAAAGAAAGGCCCAGTATTTAATTCACTATTAATAATTAGGTTGTTTGTGTATTAAAAAGTGTACTTTAAAAGAACTGAATGTTGATGACTGTACTCTTCAGTAATGAGCTTAAGCAGAGACAATGGCTATGACTTCTAATTTGTGAAATTGCTACAATTTTACCAATATTCTCTATTTAAAAAAATAGTTCTCCTTTATGTATACTCCATTTTTTCACTGTAATTAGATGTGTTTCCACTAATGCTTGAAATTCCTGTCAGCTGTACTAATTTAGACGTGTTCTCAATTTTTAAAAATGTTGCATCATATAATACTTGTTGCCATATGGAAGAGTTTTTCTTTGAGTCAACAGTCATCTCCGAAAATGAGTGTTGTACTTGAGGTTGACCCAGTTAAAAGTATAAATCAACTAAAAGTTTTTCTTGTGTATTCAGCCATCTTTTATTTTCAAGTTGACACAAAGTTGCACCTCAGTCTTTGTGAACTTGCCTTTTATGTTCTAAGTTCTAACCCATCCTTGCAGGACAATTTCTTCATACCATGGAGCTCCATCAGCAGCTGACTTGCTTTGTGCATGGAACAATTCAGAAAGATGACCCCTGTGCCTTTCCTTCACTAAACGCAAAGTAGGTAGGAGGAAGAGTAAATCGTACTTCTCCAGATGGCTGTCTGTCTGAATTGTTCGCTGTTACAAGCGTAAGGCCATTTTGTTTTTTTGGTCTGTAAGGGCAGTCTTGCCACTTCAGTGACTTTTTTGTAAGACTTTCATGGGGCGTACTTTTGCAGTAGTTACTTGGTCCACTGTTCATGCCTTCACAGTGCATTGCAAGTTAAATGTGGTGTCGCTTCAGGATTTGTGGTCATAAGGTATATACTTGGACTGCTTTCTGTTTAGGATTCTATCCTGGCATGTCTTTTAGCCATAGCATTGTGTATCACACACACAAGATTTGTTACTCATTGTGATGGTGCATCCGTGAGAAGATGTTTTGGCTGCTGGACACATTCTGCCTCCTGTACCACAGGTCTTTTCCGAGTCTAGCCTGTCTTTGTTGTATATTTGTCTTGCTCAGGTTTGGTGGGGAGGGGGGGTATGTTCTGCCTGAAGTGATGACCATATAGAGAACTAGACTGTTTCAGAAAAGACCATCTCTGGGAAAGGCCTGAAGATGGGCCAGGTTCAAAGTAATGGCCTTTGAGAATTCTAATGGCTAAACAGTCTTAACACCAGAATCATAAGTTTAGTAATGTCCTGCAGCCAGAACATCATCTATCAGGTGGAATAAATGCTACATAACTTATTATAATTACTGTGCTTTTTCCACCTTATTTGTGGCACTGGCATTTATTGAACCTTTCCAGACCAGTATGGAAATCTTGAAGGTAGCACATCATAGCCAAGCTAGCTTTGCCATGACTCCTCTGAACAGAACTCACTAGTTCTGTGTACTAGATTTGATTGTGTGATCTGCTACATACCAAAGGCTGCAGTATAAATGCACATGAGACACAAATACATCTGTAATGACAAATACATTAATCTAAAGGAAGTGATGAATGTACGCTCGCTTGGTCTTTTCATACGATTTTATATTTTGTGATGAAGGGTGGTGGTAACTTTTGTAACCAAGCCTATGGTGTTGCCATAATAATTTGAAGTATCCCCTTGCAGTGAAAGAAACTGTACAAACACATTATTTCCTGCAATTCTCACTGCTGCAAATACTGTCATACCTACTGACTGCATAATCAATTTTAACTGTCAACAAAGATTAGCTTCCTGAGATGACTTAACATCTTTTTGTACATCTTCAGGTGTTTGTTTCAGCTTGGATCTTGCATTTTCTGTTTTAGTGTAACCTATACGTTGGTAAGTTATTTACTGCGATGCACAGTAATGATGGGGTATATCAGAACTGAACAGTACTGAGTCATTTGAAGTTCAACTTCACCAGTGCAAAACAGTAGCCCAACTGAATGAAATGCATAAACAAATATACAAAAAACATGCAGAGAGAGAGAGATGAGACCTCCTGCACCCCTTCACACCACTGCTACTTACTAATTCCAAGTTCACTCAATAACAAGGAAAGGGAATGGTCATTGCCGGCATTAACATCTCTTTTTCTCCATTGTAATGTTACCCTACTGCCACACACCAGCAACTTCTAAAATCATGTTAAAGGAAACATATGATAAAATAGTTCATATAAAAATCAGACCTTATCTAACCACACTCATTGAGACCAGGATTTCTAAGTCACACAGCAAATGCAAGCAACAAATAAATTAATCAGTCAATCCAGATGCCCCCAAATTGAATTTAGTGTCCAGATGATGCTGATTTTGATTAAGTTGTGATGGGTTCCACTATGAATGATCATATCTCATTTGATTGAAAGATGATTTTGTGAACTAAAAACCTCTAAAATCTTGGTTTTTAGTCAAACCAGGAAAATTGTCAAGGTCACAAAAACAGATGTCTGAACTTCTCCCACTTCTCCAAGTCAAGCCACCATGGTTAGATGTTTGCTATCATTCAGGTTCGGTGTTCTGAGGACTGATCAGCGTGTCTCGTAACAAACTGTAGAGCTTCTTTTGTGATGTACTTTGGAATGTTTGAATTAATGAGCTGGCTTGTTATGGATATTTTGCTCATAAGTAGAAACACGTGACCCATGAGCATGTTTGTCATAGCCTGGGTAATGAGTCTTTTGTTGCAGTATATAGTTCAACTGCCAATATGATCTTGTATTAACTCAGCAGTTCTGTTATGTTTGATTTCATCTTCTATTTTATTTTGATTTAGTTTTATTATGGAGCTGTTCTCAAGTCATCCCGGACAGAAGGACATTTGGATCAGTGCTATTTATGTGGTTAAACATAAAATACAATTTATGAAGAAATTGTTAAGAATTTGGGCTAATCTTGAGCTGCCATAAGACAGCAGCTTCATTTTTCAATGGGCTGCCTGGTAGTATGAAAAAGAAAGAAGCTGTTGACATACCCTGAAGCCAGAGTGGACATATTGGTTACCATCATATTGCAGCTTCACAAATTAGAAGGAAACGTTCCTTCCCACAAAAATGATTTTATGCTAATTCCAGTTTTTGTTTTGTACTCCTGAAAGGATATGCTGTGAAAAAGGAATTGCATAAAAGATGAATGACATGCCATCCCCATTTAGTGATGTATTGCCCATTTGCAGGTAGAATATTATAATTGTATACTCTGTAGTCTGTACTTCATTTATGGTTTCTAAATTACTAAACATTTTATTATAAGTGCACATTTATTTCTAGAACATTATCATTATATGCCATGTGGTCTCTTTCACTTGTGTTTTCTAAATTATTACACATTTACCCTTTGCCTCTTTCCTGAGCCTTCTTGTCATATTAAATGTAAATACTGGAGCAATGTTAATGAACTTTAAAAGTACCGCTTATGTGTGAAACCATGTAAAAATGTGGTCATCACTGTGAGCTTGCATTAAATTGAATTTGGTGGGGTAAATGTGAATCAGGAACAGTACAAATTTTCTGAGACAATTGTACTGCATTCTTGAAGTTCATAGGTTTAGGTTTATAGGTTCATAGGTTTATACTAGGCTATCTGCCCTAAGGCATTTATAAGCCTAGCCCAAATTATTGTGGCTTACGCCACCCCTTATATGAAAAAATACTGTGCCCATTAGTTTGTTGTGCCTCTGTCCAGCAGTGACCCAGAGATGATTCCCGGGGTAAACCTACGATCTCCCATCCACAGGTCTAGATTTCTCTTGAACAGAGTCAGCGAGGTGCTCTGCCTCACATGGACCGGGATTTTATTCCACAGCATAGGGAGTCTCTGAGTGATAAATCTATCCCTCCAGCACGTCCTATTTATATCCGTGCTAAGGTTTAAGTCGCTTGCTCTAGTGGTTTTGGTGGATTTGGATTTTTTGAGGTGGAGCATGTCCATTAATTCCGGGTTGGACATGGCCTTGTATGTCAGGCACATGTCACCTCTGAGCAGACGGTATGCGACTGAATAGAGCTGGAGTTTCTTCAATCTGGCAGCATATGACAGATTTTGGAGTCCCTTTATCCTTTTGGTGAGGAACTTTTGGGGTCTCTCCAATTGCTGCAGATGTCGGGTGAGATACATCCCGAATGGGGCATTGTACTCGATATAGGTTCAAAATAAATTCCCACTGTCAGTCTCGAACCCAGGACCTTGGTAACATTAGTCTGTACGACCTACCACTAAGCCATGTTTGACTTGGTTCCTCTTTATGTAACTTGATAGTGGTAGATGTACCCAAAACAATGAGAATGGCTTACACACACACACACACACACACACACACACACACACACACACACACACACACACACACACACACACACACACTTGTATTGTACAATCTGAGACTGAACAGTGAGGGAGTAAAGAGGTGGTCCTTTGGCATATCTGTGATGGCCTGTATTCATCTTATATTTTCTTGGTCACGTGGGCCACATATTTCAACACACATGATCACCAGGCATAGTGCCACCTATCATTGTAAATATATTTTTCAGGTTATTACATTTTTTTATTTTTTGCGTTTCCTTTACACAGAAAAGCGACTTTTTCTAAAGATCTCTAGAAAAGGGCCTTATCTTAACCTCTGATATAAGGAAATTGTCATTTGTTATCCTGCACTTAAACCTTTTTCTTTTACAGACTGGTGTTTTATAGCTAGAATCATGCAAATAGCCTAGAGATGTTGCTTCCTTATATTTTGGATAACTTGTGGTATAAGTGCTTACAGCCAGAAAGAAAACTCACGAACTTCTTTCGTTAATTTATTCCAAGGTCAAGATTAAAAGTCACTTCCAATACACCACAACATGTAGCGATAAAAAAGATAAACGCTGATGAAGTCCACTTGTTTGGGACGAAAACGCACGTTATTTGTATTTGAATGAAAAGCGTTTATCTTTTTTATCGCTACATGTTGTGGTGTATTGGAAGTGACTTTTAATCTTGACCTTGGAATAAATTAATGAAAGAAGTTTTCTTTCTGGCTGTAAGCACTCAGATTTGTTTATTGGTTTCGTTGAGTGCTTTCCACTGCTGTATTTATAACTTGTGGTATAGTTTAGTCATAAAAGCGCCTTCATTTAGATAAATCTGTGTCCATGGCTAGGTCTACTGTTTACCCATTGTCTAGCGGTCCCTTCAGAAGATCATCTTTGTCTAGCGGTCCCTTCAGAAGATCATCTTTGTCAAGTATGATTTAACATTTAGAATACTGAGTCCAGCCATTATAAAGTCATAGGTAAGTTTTAGACCATCAGTCTGCAGACCATTACAAACTTAGCCAAAAAACACCTATTCAAAGGTTATCACCATCCTCAAAGAGGGCAAATCAAGATACTGCAGGGGGAGTATATGAGGCTGGTCATCCGGAATGTGGTAAGGGTGCTACTCTGACATGTAGTGCAAGTTTATTCCAGAGGTGAGGTATGCAATGGGATATGAATCTACCATGAAAATGTCTTCATCATCAATCCCCATTTTCTACATTGGGTCAGGGAGTCATGTCAACTGTCTCCATCTCTCTCTCTATTTATTGCCACTTTCCTACCTTCGTCACTCAAGCCTGACTGTCGTAGTTCTTCTTTCACACAATCCATCCACCTCTTTGCTGGATGTTCTCATTTCATCTTGCATTCTTTCTGTCTGTTGCAAATCATCTTAACTAGATTGACTTCTGATTTTCCTGCACATGCAGCTGGAACAGCTTTGGCTTCCACTCTAAGGTCTTCATTTCTTCATCTGTCCCACACCATGGGGATGTTCATCCTACCACCCATCACAGGCACTTCATCCCCAAGACCTCTAGCTTCATCATCTGCTCTGTCTTCACTACCCAGGTTTCTGTACTGTATAATAGTACTGTCTCAACACTGTTTTGTATACCTTACTTTTCAACTTTTTTGCATTCTTCTGTCATGTACTACCCCTGCCTCTCTGTGTCAGTTGGCTGCAGCCCCTCTGATTCTTGCTTTAATGCCCACATTCAGACTTCCCTTCTCCTCAACCACCCCTCCCAGATACTTGAAGCTGTTAGCCTGTTCATCTTTTTCTCTTCTCAGTATCTTTGGATTTCCCCCATTTGCGGCCATTACAGCTGCCTTATCTATACTCCGTTTCATCCCATGTGCCTTCAGTTTCACATTCCATTCCCTGTCTTTTGTTGAAGTTCTTATTCAGAGTCTGCCAGTAATTCCACATCATCTGCATACAGCAACTTTGTTGATTTTTTTCTCTCTGACCTGTTTGCTAATGTAGTCCTTCACCAGTATAAACAGCAGTGGGCTCAGAGCTCAACCCTGATGCATGCTCAGTTCCACTAAGAATCCCTCTGTGAGACCAAAGGCTGTTCATACTGGAGTCATTGGGTTCTTGTAAATAGAAAGCACTAACTTTAGTAGTGTTTCTGGGACTTCAAACCACTGCAGGACTGCTCAAATCAGTGTTTTTGGGATCTTGTCATATCCTTTTAACAAGTTTAGGAAAACCAGGGACTCTTTCCTCATCTCTAGCTTCTTCTCAACTATCTGTCTCACAGGATGATTTAAGTGGAAATAAAACACAAATATCTAATGTTTACACAATCTAAAATTAATTACAGACTATGTATAGATATTCAATGTGATATGGAGATTGCTTGCATAAATGTAACTGGATTTTTCCACCCTTTCTTTTGCTAAAGGGACTTCATACTTCCATCCATCCTCAACCCCTTTTCCCATTTTGCACATGGGGTTGGGGTGTCACTTCAGTAGTGACACTCATCTCGAGCCACGGTTTTTACACCACCGGATGGCTAGCCATGCTGTGGTAGTTCATTCATACACTCACTTGCACACACATTCACCTACGGCCAGTTTAGAGTGTTCAATTCACCTACTGTATGTCTTTGGGATGTGGGAGGAAACCAGAGTACCCAGAGAAAACCCACGTGACCACAGGGAGGACATGCAAACTCCACACAGAAGGCATCCCAGCTGAGAATCAAACCGGAGAACCTCTTGTTGCGAGGTGATATCACTAACCGCTGTACCACTTCAGCCACCCAACACCACCACAGCCACTCAAAATGCTGCATACCTCTTACTTGATTTTTTATTTTTGTTACATTGCTGGTTCCCTCTACTCTAAACTGCTTTCCAGTAATTAATATCCTTCTATATTGCCCTAGCCTTTCACCTCCCATTGCTTTACATGACTATCGACTCTACCCTGCTAGAAGTCTAATATCACCTGCACCTCAATTCCAGTACAAGACTCGAACAAAGCTACTCCCAGATATTCCTCCTAAAATAAAAAGAAAAGCATGTGCATTGATGGTCAACTGTAGTAGCAATTTCAACCTGCCTTATCCCTGTTAGGTGGCTAGAGTATGCTCCCTGTGTAACCCTCATATTTGTCCCTGTTCTAGCTTTTAATCTAGTTGCTTGACCTTTGCTCTTTTGTTTTTTCCCAGCCTTTTGGGACCTTCCATTAACACTCCTCATCCCGCTGCTTACCATCTCCACTTTCCCCTTAATTACCTCGCAGCGTTCGCATTCTATTTTATTTCTCCCTCTTCTCTTCTGCCTTACCAGAGTATTCTTAAATGTCCCTCCCCTTCCCTCTTTCTAACTAGTAACACTAGCATCTCTACAGAGTCTAACTCTCTTAACTGTCACAAACTCTCTCCACTGTTTTCATCCCAAACCCTTCTCTAGTTCCTTACTAGTCAAGCACCTTCCTTACACACTGCTACTGAGCATAAGAAAGCAACCAATACCTCTTAACTTCAAACATGACTATCTCTACTTATTCCTTTCTCTGTCTGCCTCCATCACTTTTACTGACAGTATTGACCACCTTCCATCCTTATTTAACTCCAGTCAACAATAGTCCTACTAATTCTGAAGGCTGTTTTCTCTTGTCCACAGAATTCTATTAACATCACTTTACCTGTCCTCCCTCTCAATACTCCTCTTCCCAGAATCAGAATTTTTCCGTCCTGCACTACCTGCTCAAGAACTAGAACAAAATACCTCTAGCTGTCTATATATACATGAATATCACTCTCTCACAGCTTCGCTGTTCCTATCTGTTGACATTCATCCTAACCCACGACCTACCTCAGCCTCGCCCTCAAATAATTCTATCCCTCCCAACCAACATGTACTTATCCTTCTCAAAAAACATATTTCATTTTACTCCATGAATATTAGGAGTATACTCAATAAAAACAGTGAATTCCATGCGTGGGTTGCTTACCATAACCCTGATGTAATTACCATAACAGAAACATGGCTGAAACCACATGTCCTTGATAGTGACCTTCTTCCCCCAGGGTATAATATACTTCGCCTAGTTGCCAGAAGAAAAATGAGGGTGGAGTTGCCATCATCTACTCTAATCATCTAACCCTCACTTGTCTTAAGTAACCAGTCACATCTTTCACTAAAGCCGAAATCCTGGCAGGTACCTTCAGACTTAATGACTTCTCTACCATTGCGGTTGTTGCCATTTTTATTCCTCCAGGTGATATTCCCCTGCTTGAAAACTTTCTTATCTCACTGAACACTATGCAAATTAAAATTCTCCTTGGTGATGTAAATATAAATTGGCTAACTCAAAATGACCCTAACTCTTCCACTTGCATTAACGTACACAGCTTTACTCAATATCTGAACCTACCCACTACAGTAACTCACAAATTCCTAGCACTCTAATTGACTGGATACTAGTATCTGACCCTACCTCATACCATAATCTAGAAACCCTACCAAATTCCCTTAGTTATCACTTTCCAATAAAAGTTACTAGATTTACTCCCCACTTCACCAGATCGCACAAATAAATATATAACTTGTAAAATATCCAATTTCTCCCCTGACACCTTTGAGACTCTTCTCTCTAGAATTAACTGGACTCACCTTAATGAACTTACTCTGAATGAAGCTGTCCAACCATTTAACTATCTTTCTTAATATACTAAACTCTATTGCTCCACTCCGTACTGTTAGAGTAAAATAATCCCCATGGCTCTCTAAGGCAACCTGCGTTCTAATGAAAAATGGGGACAGGGCATGGAAGACCTGGACAAGAAATAAACTCCCTTCTGACTTGCAAAAGTACAAAGAATTCAGAAACCGGGCAAAAAAACACATTGCTAAAGGTAAAAAGGAAATCTACAATAACCCTCCCATAGCACTAAAATCGAACCCCAATACATTTTGGAATTCACTCAACCAAATACTACATCCTGGCAGCACTTCCTTCCCTAACCCCTATCCAAACAGGACACCTGAAGAAACTGCCACTATCTTTAACACCTTCTTTATTTATACTGTATCAAAATGATTGCTACAAACCTTTCCCCTGCTAATATTTCTAATCCCTCTGCCCCACCTCCTAGTTCCAACTCTTCTACACCTTTTACTCTTCTACCTGTATCTTTTACTTATATCACACAACTACTCGCCAAATTAAAACCTTGCTCTACTTCTGCCGATAATATTCCTTCCTACTTTCTCCAGCTAGCGGCTGATAATCTTGCAATTCCTTTATCCATCTTGGTCAACTGCTCTATCTCCGAGTCTAAAGTTCCATCCATCTAGAAAGAATTTTACACACACTCCCAATCCACAAGGGAGGTAACTCCCATGAAATCTCTAATTTCAGACCTTTAGCCATTCTGTCACCCCTCTCTAACCTACTTGAAAAATGCATACACAAGCAAACTCTGCAGTATCTGGTACAGGGAAACCTACTTACTCCTACTCTGCATGGTTTCCACCCAAAACACAGTACATACACTGCCCTTATCTCCTTCCCAAACACTATTTTCAAGGCTTGTGATAAACTTGTCTCCTGTTTATTTCAAGACCTTTCAAAAGCCTTTGATACTGTCTCGCTTCTGGCTAAACTGTCTAATTTAAACTTCTCCACTGCCACTGTCACTTGGTTTTCTAGCTATCTCTCTCTGATCGACTACAATCCATGAAATGGCTCTTTGCACTCTTTCCCTCCCTGTTAAAATGGGGGTTCCCCAAGGATATATTTTTAGTTCATTACTGGTTAATATTTTTTACCAATCTACTCTATACTTCTTGTGGCCAGTCATCTCTTGTACAATATGCAGATGATTTTACTGTGATCACTATCTCGGACTCTCCCTCTAGTCTCATTTCTTCTACTCAGGCTGCCTTTACATCAGTTGAGACCTGGCTCACCAATAACCAACTAATGCTGAATCCTAAAAAAAAAATAAACTCTTGCTCTTTTTCTTCATATCTTAAATTTCTTTCACTATTCTGTCTGTCAATAACACCCCAATAGTAACTGAATCTAGCACCAAACTCTTAAGCGTCACTATAGCCATCAACTCAAATGTGACTTGCACATCAATAACTGCATCAAGAAGACCAAACAGAAAGTAGGTCTTCTATACAGAAACAAAGTTTCTCACTCCCAATACTAAAATAACCTCCACTCACACTTACCTCCTACCCAGTCTATTATATGGTTCCCAAATACTCACTACTCACTAACCATAATGCCACTCACCTAGCAAAGCTAAACACAGCCTATAACAAAGTAGCAAAATTATCTGCCCAACATACTTGTAAAACCCATCACTGTGTCTTAAACACTTAAACTGGCTGGAGCTACCAAACCTGCTTCTTCTCTCCCAGCTTCAGATTATACACTGTATACTATACCAACCTTCCTTCTGCCCTGACATATCCTCCTTTATATCCCAGTATTCCCCAACAAGATCACTCTGCAGCTTTGACCAAGACCTGCTACTATCTATAAACCAAGAACTAATAATGGATGCAACTTATACATCCTACCATCGCTTAGAACAAGCTTCCACTTCAAATTAGACTACTAAATCATCCAAAACGATTCAAAGCGGCTTCTAAAGAACACTTGAACACACTCTAATCCTGCCTCTGTTCTTGCCCACCTTAAACTGCCCCTCCATCCTTAATCTTCTCATTATATGACCTCTTACCTTAACTCTTATCTTCTACAATATTATGACCTTTTACTACTTCTCCCTGAGGACCCTGTCAAGTTCTTTCTTTCAAACCATGTTTTCCCAAGCCCCATCTTAACTTTATCTCTTCCTATATATCCCTACCAAACTGTTACCTGAAATCAACAAATGCTCATATTTCATGTTAATTCAGTATAGGCTTATCTACGTGCCTGATATTAATGATGGCTATAAATATTTGTTTACTAGATATTAATGTTATCAATAATTGTCAATAATTTGCCTCTGTCATCCTTTTGGAATACTTGCTACTGTAATTTTTTTGTCTACTGCATTGTATTAATTGTTTTGAAGCTTTTCTCCCCAGGCCTCCGCTGAAAAAGGGCCATTTCAGCTCAGTCGGACTTTTCTCGTTCAACAAATGTAAAATAAATAAATAAATAATGGTAAAGGGAGGGTACTGCATAATTGTCCAGCATATTTAGTTTTTAAAGATGACAAAATCTGATCTCCGTTCTTGCTCAGTTTACAAGATTGTTAAAATTGTGTAATACACCATAGTACAGGTAATCATGTAAACTGCATTTAAAGGTTGTGTTGTATGCATCTTATCGTTTCATCTGGCAACCTCAAAAATATTTCCTGAGACTGAGCATAGTGTAGAACTGGCAAGCCAATTTGAAGGAACATTGTCCTGACTTCATTCTACCCAGTCAGATGACTGAGTCGACCTTTGCCTATTGTTTTCTAATTTTAATATTCATTTTTTAGTGTACTGTAACTTTAATGCCTTGCAGCAAAAGACACTGCTGAAATAGTAGCTCATAGCACATATGTATACATTAGAGTTCCTTGTGACAGTTGAAAAAAAGTTAGATTATCGCTATCACTGAAATTCATCACTGCAAATATGATTACCTGAAAATCTTTGTTAGCACAAAGGATTAATGCTGTAAGCTTTTAGCAACCTGCTTCTTGTAGTCAGCAATACAGGCTTTGATTACTTCAAGGTCTATTTGCCTTCTTTGTGACTTTGAGCAAATCAGTTGACCAAACAGTGCTCCTGAGTCTTCCCTGAAAAGCTGCATTTGTGTCCAGTGGACTTCTCTGGTCACGAAATTTATGAAATAAAATGCAAATAGCAGTTTCTATGCTTTCACTAGAGTTCTGATCAATTGGAAGATTTTGCTGTTGTCGATTGTGCTTGGTAATGTGTATACATCTTTAACAATGTTTTTTTGGCCCCTCATCCCTAAGTTCTTTCCCTGGCATTAATCATCCTTGATTATCTGCTAAATGAAAGAGAGAGAGGGAAAATCCAAATTTGTAACCATCCATGCTTTCATATTGCATGCCATTTTAGCAAAGCTGGTGATGTGCACTTGTTCATGTTGTCATTACTTTGGATTAAATATTTCATACAGGATGGCAAGGCATTGCTACAATAAAGCTCAGAAAATGTTATCTGGTTTGGAACTGTAAAGTCATGGAGAACTATTCTCGTCATACATTTTTAAATATCTAGTGAATCTGAAACATCAAGCTAGGGAAAGGGTACTCACTTTCTTGTTTTCTAGTTGACAGTAAATCACAAAGTGAATCTGTAAGTTTATTCACTGTAGAAATCATCTGATCTTCCACTGATGAACTACTGACTAGTTTGTGTGTGTATGTGTGTGTGTGTGTGTGTATATATATATATATATATATATATGTATATATATATATATATATATATATATATATATATATATATATATATATATATGTGTGTGTGTGTGTGTATATAAATTGTAATATATCTATGGGTCCCCTTTAGAATGCCGAAATTCAAAACTTCGAAACCCATATGATCATAGATCATATGTTTGAAGTTTTGAAATACCGACATTCTGAATGGGAAATCGCATACAGTGTGGACCGGGAGATTTCCCTTGTTCTCCCTGTAGTGCGATCTCGGAGTTGGTATATTTAAGTAGGGGGGTGTGCATGGGGTCTAGTTCACATTTTTGAAATTCAAATGTTCCATCATATGGTCTCAGCCATATGAATTTCGAACATTTGAGCATTCAGTTATGTGAAGTACGTGTATATATATATATATATATATATATATATATATATATATATATATATATATATATATATATATATATATATATATATATATATATATATATATATATATGGTTCCACTTCATATCATCGAAATTCAAATCATCGAGACTAAATCGTCAAACTCATTTCGTTGAATCTCAAATCATTGAAAACTATAAAGCAACTAGAAATAACATCCCAGACACTGTTTACTAGGTTTCTACAGGGGCCAAGCCCCCCTGCACTCCCCATGTGGGGGGCTCCACCCCCCCGTACTTAAGTATACCAACTCCAAGGTCGCACTACAGTGGGGGTTAGGAAATTACCTTTTTCCCTCACTGTAGTGCGACCTCGGAGTTGGTATATTTAATTATGGGGGGGGTGTGGAGGGGTGGAGCCCCCCACAGGGGGGCTTGCCCCCCTGCATAAACGTAGTAAAAACTTTGTGGAATGTTATTTCTAGTTGCTTTATAGTTTTCAATGATTTGAGATTCGATGATATGAGTTTTCGACAATTTGGTCTCTATTTGAATTTCGATGAAGTGAAATTTCGATGATATGAAGTGGAACCATATATATATATATATATATATATATATATATATAAAACATTTTTTTTAAACCCTGCATCCCCCTATTTATAACTAGTATTATATTACGTTTCATAACCATGTTTCCGGTTATCCCTGCTTCCTTCTTTCTGTCTACTATTTTTCTTCTTTGTGATGCATGCCTCACCCTCTGAGACTATGCAGTGAATTGACTCTCCTAATTCAGGTTTATAATTAACATTATACTCTGTACTGACGTACTCCAGAATTGCTACTTTTAAAGATCTGGATCTGCTTTGTCTAACACTGTCCAGCTCACAATGGGTGACTTTTCGTAGTTTATATACTAGGCTAACGACCCCCAGGGCTTTTATTAGCCTAGCCATGCAACCCAACCCAGTTGTGTCCTTATGTATCATGAGAGTTTATTAGCAAGCGACCGTTGCAAATCACCGAACCAGCAGCAACACTGTAAAGGCAAACCAACATCCAACTGGAATGCTCACAAAAAGAATAAAACGGTGTTTAAAAGTGAAGGCAGGCTTGAACAGGGAAAATACGGTTTATTAACATAAAATATCTCCTGGTTAAGCCCTTTCATTCACTGCAAGTGGACTTCATCAGAACACTAATACAAAATACAATCAGACTTGAGTCTTTTTGGCACCAAAAACTAATACAAAATTTTAAAGTGCCATTCCCTAATTAATACTGAATAAATACTCTGTTCTTTGAATACATTTAAACCATACTTAAAAACTAATCAAACTGTTGGAACTAGTTAAAAGCAATATAAAATTGTTAAAAACATACCATTATAAAATTCATATCATTATAAAAATCATATAAATTATTGTAAATTGATATTGTGTTGTAACAATATAACAATGACTATAAATTGTTAAGTTGAGAAACTGTTATTGAATCATTAAATATATAACCTTGGGCATAGTAGTTTACGACTATTTAGTACCCTAGAATATATCACAAATTAAATACAAAAATTGTAAATTAATAATGTGTGTGTAAAAAAAATTATTTAATAAATTTTTAATAAAATAGATATGTATAGAAAGAAATAATATATTTATAGGTCTCCATCCCATAACTATGTTAATAGACATTATCCTAGTTGTAATAAAAGAAATAATATATTTATAGGTCTCCATCCCATAACTATGTTAATAGACATTACCCTAGTTGTAATAAAGGCTTAAT
This sequence comes from Protopterus annectens, assembly GCF_019279795.1. NCBI lineage: Eukaryota > Metazoa > Chordata > Ceratodontiformes > Protopteridae > Protopterus > Protopterus annectens. Next base: position 472,257,905 of record NC_056750.1, read on the forward strand.
AGAAATATGATCATTGAGTCCTGGTTCTCTAATGGCAGCCGTTAATATTTGCCATACACTTTCCTTTCTTCCTAGGAGAGCTTTTGTATCACCCCCCCCCCCCGTAAGCTTATAACAACTTGGTCAATTATAGCAAACTTAAATGTAGGGCTGCCCGTATGACTTCTGATTGTGAGAGTATGAAAGAAGAGATTAATTGCATTAAATCAATGTTTTAGTAGATGCTACCCACTATCGTTATTAAATGACGTTACCAAAAATGTAGTTAATGAATGGGGTAAAAAATATCCTCCATTGTTGGGTAAAGGGTCTTAAATCAAGGTAGAGGAGAAACACCACAAAATCAGACATATAATTGAGTATGTGTCCTTCAATATTCACCATATGTGAATTATATCAAAGATATTGTAAGAAAAAATTGGAACATTCTAGTAGTGGACCAAGAAGTTAGATGTATTCTAGGAGAAGGACCTGTGTTTGTCAACAAAATGGGAACTAATTTAAAGAAATACTTAGAAAAAGTTCCCATGGTTACAAATGGTAATAAGGTATGCAAATTTACTAGAAAATGTGGATTTTGTAAACAATGTTCAGTTATATTGGAAATTGAAGGGATGAGGTTAGAAGACATTAATCAGACATATGTACATTTTAAGCATGGCAATTGTAACAGCAAATATGTCATTTATTTAGCTAAGTGTATGTCATGCCCTGCTTATTACATAGGTAAGACTGAACAACAGTTTAAGAAATGGATTTATGACCAATATCTATAGCATTAGGGTTAAAGACAATAATAACGCATTGTATAAGCATATAAATTTAAGAGGGGATCAGCCTACATTTAAATTTGCTATAATTGACCAGGTTGTTATAGGCTTACGGGGGGGGGGGGTGATACAAAAGCTCTCCTAGGAAGAAAGGAAAGTGTATGGCAAATATTAACGGATGCCACTAGAGAACCAGGACTCAATGATCATATTTCTATTAAGCCTTTATTACAACTAGGCTAATGTCTGTTAACATAGTTATGGGATGGAGACCTATAAATACATTATTTCTTTCTATACATATGTATTTTATTAAAAATTTATTAAATACATTTTTTTACACACATTATTAATTTACAATTTTTGTATTTAATTTGTGATGTATTCTAGGGTACTAAATAGTCGTAAACTATTATGCCCAAGGTTGTATATTATTTAATGATTCAATAACAGTTTCTCAACCTAACAATGTATATTCATTGTTATATTGTTACAACACAATATCAATTTACAATAATTTATATGAATTTTATAATGGCATGTTTTTAACAGTTTTATATTGCTTTTAACTAGTTCCAACAGTTTGATTAGTTTTTAATTATGGTTTAAATGTATTCAAAGAACAGAGTATTTATTCAGTATTAGGGAATGGCACTTTAAAATTTTGTATTAGTTTTTGGCGCTAAAAAGACTTTAAAAGTCTGATTGTATTTTGTATTAGTGTTCTGATGAAGTCCACTTGCAGTTGGTGAAACAGCTTATCCAGGAGATATTTTATGTTAATAAACCGCATTTTCCCTATTCAAGCCTGGCTTCACTTTTAAGCACAGTTTTATTCTTTTTGTGAGTGTTCCAGTTGGATTTTGGTTTGCTTTTATGGTGTTTATTAACAAGGGGTATGCTCCAAAGTTTCTAAGCTGTAGTATTAGTTTGGTCATTACGGTCTGCCTCAGTCAGAGACATGGGGTCAATTTCTGATTTCCTGTCCATTGGTCAAGACTACCCTTAAATAATGTTTGAGATGGACTCTACCTCACATGGATGGGTAGCCAGTGATGCACTCATATTTTGTGAGGGATATTCACATTAAATATATAGTAACCACTTGTATCTGATTTTTTTCTTTTAATAACCACAGTAATCTCTGTTGCTGTTTCCCTGAGTACTCCATGGTGGTGGTTGTTTATTTCTATTGATTTACCATTGTAGCATTTGACTGTTCTGTCTGCTCCATTGTGATATGCCTAACACTATTACTACATACTCATCCTGTAATAACTTGCTTATTTATTGTAACTTGATTGCCATGTCTGACTTGAAATCCAGATAATTATATTAGGTGATTTCTCAGAGTTCCCATCTCACTGGACCTTTAGCGAGGTTCATCCTTTCTGCAAACCAGAATCTTGGAGGATGTCAAGCTCAGGGATGTGTGTGCCCTTGTTCCCATCCTCTCTGCCACTTCATTTTTGCCACTCATGCAATTCATTTCTCAGCCCTGCTATCACTAGTGAGGTTTCTGAGGTCTGTAGGTCTCATGGATTTGTACCTTCATAGATTACTTTATTTTATTTATCTTTCATTGACTGGGTTATTCCCACTAGGCTAGTGGCTTCTTTTCAGGTGAGAGCCAAGGTAGTATTTATACTAGTTGGAGAAATTTGACTGGAACATCAGGGAACAACTTCTACTTGTATGAATGAGTGTATGGAGATACAATTGACTGCAACACTTCCTGTCTTTCGTTCAGAGCACAAAGGCAGCTCAGAGAAGCAGGAAGTATGGAAGAGAAGAGCAGCATGGTGGTTACTATGGAGAAAGAAAGTGCTGTTAACCGAACAGCTGTGTAAGCTTACAAAATGGAAAAGGAGTCAAGGCGGGAGGAGAATGGTAGCAGTGATGCAAACAAAGCAATAGGAGAGAAAAAAATATGCAGAGAATCGTATAATGCTGGCTTTTGAGGACATCTTCCAAAAATGTGTTTTCAACGAATATTTCAACAGAATGTGTTGTTACAACCTTCCAAATGGGAGAGTTGCAGGATGTCTATCTAAAATAATTAATAGATCAAACCAAGCCAGAGAGTGAAAAAGAAAGTGGTTGTATGCACAGTGAGAGGAGAAAAAAAGAGAAGAAAAAGGTACAAATCAAAAGAAAATGCATGAGGATAAGGTGGAAAAGGAGTTAGGTATGAGATATGGGACAGTGTCCTAGCACCATTGGGGATAGAACCCAGGGAGTAAGAGCCTTTATTTGTATTAATAAGTATACATTTTATCACACTGTTTTGAAGCGGCTCAACACATGGAAAAGTTTTTAGAGCAATATAACAAAAGAAAAGACATTTATCCTTGTAACTTATACATAATGCAGGATTTTAATAGAGAAGCCAAGAAGAAAGTGTGCAATTTAGAACTGAAAGAGATAATTTAAAAGAATATTGAAAGACTATGTAGAGATGTTATACATGTAACAAAAATATATGTCAATAGAGGCTTATGGACTGGGGGCTGGGAATGTGGTGTAATACTGAAAATGATGAAAAAATTGTATGTTTACTGAATGTAATTAATATTGATGGAAACGAACATTATGAGATATTGGGGACAACCCAAGACATGTTTTTTTATGTGGCAAGGATGATCATTTAATTAGTAACTGTGATAAAAGAAAATGTTTTATATGTGGGAAAGTGGGTCACAAAGCAAAGAAATGTAAACAAAAGTGTATAAAATGTGAAAAGATAGGTAATTCTTGGATGGATTGTACAGAATTTGAGAAACATACACAAAACATTAATACAGGAGCAGTAGAAAGCGAGAATTACATCAGACACTATAGAGAGTGCACAATGAACAGATGAATGAAATTGAAGTAACAATGGATGTGAGAGAGAGTATGAATGAAGTAAAAGATAAAGAAACAAATGAAGAAATAAGTAATACAAAAGGAAAAAGTAAAAGGGGTAAAAGTAAGAAGCAAAAGTGGTTCTATAGGTAGAAGAATAAAAGACAGGAAGCACAAGTTAAAAACTGTCACTAAGAAAGAAAAAAAGGATGGAAATAAAATTAATTCATTAAAATGAAAATCTTAGCTATTAATGTAAACAGCATGAAGAGTATTCATCGTAGGACAGGAGTATTAGAATGGTGTAAAACATTAGATGTGGACATTATAGCACTTATAGGTATCAGAATAACAACAGATGAGAGGAAACAAATGGATTATGGGAAGGTAAAGTTATTTGGAATTTAGGTAATGAAAAATGCTCTGGTATAGCCATCCTATGCAAAGAATGGATAAATATATTAGATTGTACAATAGTACTTATTGGTAGAATAGTAAAACTAGACAAAATATAAAAATCAAGTTTATAGGGTAATCACACTGTGTGCATATACCTTACAGAAACAGGGAAGTCATGTTTAGAAAAATACTGGATCATGTAAGTTTAAACATGCAAGTAATAGTAATGGGGGGCTTCAATTGTGATTTAAGACACAGATAAAAAGAAGGAGCAGATGGTAAAGTATCCTAGATATGATTAAATATAATAAAATGTATGTATGGGAAAATAACAAATGGACATATAAAAAGTAATTTAAGAACCAAAATGTATTTTAAAGTTTCAGGCAGCTTAAGTATACTACATAAAGGACGTAAAAATCACAGGATTTTCAGACTATTTTGCATATGGATAGAGATACAAGAAAAAAAATTAAATAAAGATAGGTAAAGGAATAAAAGGATTAATGAGTCAGAACTGAAAGAACATGCAAATGAATATAATGCAACAATTATGGCAAGATCACATAAACATGAGAGAATTTTACAGAGAATAGACAAGTTGGTGGGTCAATCTAAATGAAAAATATAGAAAAGTATTAAGATGAGAAACTGGAAAGACTACAGAATTTTGATGTATATAAGGAAACTAGTAATCAAATATTTAAAAAACATAAATGTTATAAAAGAGTTTATAGAAAGAAAAAGTATGAAATGAATCAAGAAAAAAATAAGATTGTTTAAACAAGGATACTTTTTTTTGCAAGGAAAGAAATAAGTAGCAACACTATACTTAAGCAAAATGGTTAAAGAAAATACAAGAATAATAATGGAATTAAAAATGAAAAAGGTATTGTAGTAAACACACACAGAATTATAAAAATAATCAAATAATATATAGTAGAGACATTCTCAATATGTGATGTTACAGTAAAAGATAAATGGAAATTAAGTAACTTAACTGAAGAACACAATACAAGGATGGAAGAAAATATAGTAGAATTTGAAAATGTACTTAAGATAAATGTAAAATCAGCTACAGGTATAGATGGACTTGAATATTTAATGTACAAAAAATGCAAGAGTTGCAAAAAGAATATTTTCTAGAAGTAATGAATGAATGGTTTGAAAACAGTATAAATGATGAAAGTATATGCTTACGTGTAAAGAAATTCCTATGGAAAAGGGGAGAAAAAAGGATATAAAAAAAAACTGGAGACCGCTAGTACTAAATAATATAGATTTATAAGATTTTTATGAAATAGTAGAGAAAAGATTAAAGTTAATAAACTGTTATCTGAAAATCTTTGGAATTAAAAACAAAGGATGTCAAGAACTAATATTAATAATAATATTGGTATACATAAACAGAAAAACAAAGCTGAAAATATTAATAGGAGATGTAAACAAAGCTTTTGACAAAATACAACATAAAGCATTATGGAAAATTTTGGAATAGTATATAAGTAATGGAGTCGTAAACATTCTGAAATCGGTGTACAGCGAAAACAAAGTAAGATTGGTAGTAAATGGATGGTTAAGCGAAATAATTAGATTGAAAAGTGGTATTTAAACAAGGATGCCCAACCAGCAGCATTTTATTTGCATTAATTATGAATGCAGTGGTCACCAAGATTAATTCAATATTAGAGAAAGCTAAATACCAAACACCAGAAGATTTTATGATTCCACTTATGTTTTTATATGCAGATGACTTGGTATTAGCAGTCAAGAGTAATGAATGGATGAAAAACATATATAGAAATGATTAATAAAGAATTGAAGATGTTAGGATTGATTATTAATAGAGAAAAGTAAAGGATTAGGTTTTTCAGGAGAAATACAAGGTATTCAATTTAATGAAGTAGAGAGAGATCTTAGGAATAAAGTTTGCAAATGAACAATTAAGAGAACAACAATGGAGAGAGATGATAGAATACAAGGTCTTAGCATATTCTGGAGAATATTTAGACTTCCATGCAGGAAAAAAGCACACCCAGTGACTACAGTGTCTTGCGTACAGAGAGAGAAATTCATAAAATATCAGGATCTGCAGGCAGAAACAAGAGCAATGTGGAAGGAAGATACCCAGATAGTTCCAATAGTAGTAGGAGCAAACGTGTCTTATCTAAATATGATTGTAAGTTCTTTTTTATATGTTACCAATACATGTAACTCCATATAAACTGCAGAAGGAGTCATTACTGGGCACATTGCAGTTGCTGTGCAGAGCACTACTGGCTGACATCAAAGATTGAAACAATACTAATTTCATAAACTTTAATCATACTTTGACTTAGGAATGGGGTCCATTCCTGTCATGGTATTCGTAACTGTAATAATGGGCAAGATAACACATTTAGCTAATGTATGCACAATTCCATTACCACTAGAAAGGACTTAATGAATGTAATTTTTACATTTATTTGGGGATCAAGACTAAACCCAGTGAAAAGAGGTACACTTTAAGTAGCAAAGAAGGAGGGTTGAGTTTGATGCACCCAATTGTATGTGTTTACTAACAAAACTTGTATAAAATTTTAAGTATGAAAGATAAGGAAAAGTTACTAACAAGAATTAGAAGAGAAATGTAAAGCAATTTGAGAAAAGCTAGAATGTTTGAAAATAAGTAAAAAAAACTTATTGTACGGACATGAAATGATATCGAGAAGAAATACTGCTATGGGAAATTGATATATGGAAGAATGAAAAAATAGAAGGATATGGTATGAGAAGGTCATGGAAAAAGTTTATTATGTTTACTCCTGGAAACAAATAAATGAAGAGAAAAAAAAAAAGCAGTAAAAATGAAAATTGATAAATACAAGAAACATATAGAATGTACAGATTTTGTATGGAGGCTATCAATAAGCAAACTACTGATTTAAGGCAAACGTGCCATATAAAACAGTAAAGGATGGAACGTGTATACATTGTGGTGAATTAGAGACCCCTGAACATGTTTTGTATAAAGTGTGAAAGGATACTTAATTGTGGAAAGAGATACATGATAAAGGATATTTAAAAGAATTGAGAAATATTGAATGCATTAACATGGACACAATTGAATATGGACATTAAAATGTAAAACAAAATGGCATAAACTGGATGAAAAATTGTTTTGTATAATGTGGAAAATGTGGAATGAAATAATTAATGAAGTAAATTATAATGGGAAGTGGTCAGTACCAGAGATTTTGGAAAAAGTAGGACTTTGCCTGTGGAGAAAGTAGTGGGAGGACTAAAAAATTGAAAGTTTAATATAAATATATGTAAGAATCATATAAATATTGTAAATATGTTATGAAAAGTTGTATGCAAGATCTATATATTTGTGAATACAGTAATAGAGCCCCTACACTTTTCAGTAGGTGCCGTGGGATCTTTTACATCCACTTGAGCTGCCACCAGTTATTAGCGTTGAGCTCATGTCCAATGTAATCATCAAGAAGCTCATGCATACCTCCCACTACTGGCAATATCTTTGCCTCAGCCATTTACATTCCTATGGAAATGAACACCTTACTTCTGCTGTCCAGTTTTGGAGTTCTGGTTTCAGAGTTCTTGCCTGGTCCAAGTCTTCTAGAAGTTTGGTATTCCCAAGAGCAACCTTTTTGCCACTTGGGAAATTGTTGTTCTCTCCCATTTCTGCACAGTGCAATTGGCCAAGGGTAGGGTAGAGTAGATGCCTTCTACATCTTGTGGTGGGTGGCATTTCTGTACTTACTCCCAGCTTGACCACAATTCCGCATCTCACTGTAAAGTTCAGGGAGCAAAAGGCAAATTAAGTTTTGTCCTCCCCATGTTGCTGAAGGATGCTGTGGTTTCAGGAACATGGCTCTTGACAATTCCTTTTTGCAAGAGCTATCTTCCATGGCAGGAGTGATACCTGACCATGTCCTAGAGACTGTCTTCTGTTTCAGATTCCTTAATCTAAGTTTATTTGCTGTCTTGGGTCTTAAATTGTTATGGTGGTTGATAGGCCTAAAAAGTAAAAAAGCTTCTTATCCTTTCAAATGGAAATGGTTATTGGTTTAAACAGGACAAACCACTCTAAAGATAATCTTAGCCTATCTGAGGTGTCTGTATGATTAGGCCTCCTTTATTTCAAGACTAAGGTGCATGTGTCCGCTATTTCTATGCATCCTGACCTTGTGATGCATAGGAGTGTGGCCCATTGCTGGCTTTTCAAGTATTTCTTTAATGGAGTGGTACATGTCAGTAGTAATATATGTAAAGAAGTCTCCCTTTTTTGAACCTGTACTCTTGGTTACTTACTGTTTAAGTTTGCTAGTTTTGAACTTTTTCTTGGTAGGCTGGCTTCATAGTGGCCATCATCTGTGTACTGATGATCTCAGTATTTTAGGCACTTATGTTTAGGGAATCCCTTCTGGTCTTTCAGTACGGTTAGAACAAGTGCACAAAATCTTCTAACTGTGGTTTCTGAATTCTCCCTGAACCAACCCATTCATCTGCCAGTTTTCTGTTTATGGTTACAAACCATGAAAGAAAGCATCCTTTACACACTGGATATCTACCACTGGCTTGAGTGTTACCAGATATAGGTGCACAAGTTTGTGAAGACGTACCAGTTGTTTGTTTCAATTACTGCAGATAGGGATGGACATGCAGTGGCTAAGCAAGCCTTTATCATTTGACTTGCTAATGTGTGCTTAAAAGCTTATTCCACTAAAGGATGGACTACCTTCAATGCATGCTTTAAGAATGCCTCCATTGCAGACATTTGAGCCATAACCACACCTTCAGTAAGGATAACTATCTCTATGCAGCACAGGGGTTAGGCCACTTTTTGTAAGATGATACTGCTAGTCCTTCTGAGTGTTGTATTTGTCCAAAGAGCTGGCTCCTTCCAGTGTATTAGTAAGTGTGTGGGATGTAGACTTACCAAGGACTTGTCAAGGAGAATCTTCAATGTTAGACATAAAAGATACGCAGCCAGATTTAATAAAACCTACATGGTTCATTTACACAGTGTACACTTTGGGCCGGGATGCGCACATGGTAGCATGCTGTTTTGGATTCAGTAAGGCTTTGTACAGTGTGTAGAGCTGCACACAGCCACACAAACAAGGTAAAAAACATGGCATACAAATTACAGCATAAGCAGCTTAACTGTATGATAATCAACTAATCCAAGATGGAGCTATAAAGCAACAGTGTAGAATCGGTGGAAGTTTTTTCTGCAAATTCCAAAACCTATTAGAATATAGCCATTGATAGGAGTCTAAACCAAAACATTTTTAGGGGCTGCTGTTGCTTTAATTCATGTGTACATGAAACAGGCTGAATTCTATGCTGCAGGAGAAGAGTTTTCAGACCCAGGGTAACTTATCACAACCTACATGATGTGGAAATTGTAGAGTGCTTACAGGGTGGCTAGAGAGACACTACAGGAACTCTGCAACGTCTGTTTTCCTCAACTCAGAGCCAGGGAAACTGAGGGGAACCCATCCCAGTGGAGACAATGGTATGTGTGTACAACTTAGAATCTTGGCAACATGTACCTTCCAGAGAACAACAGGGGACATACTGGAGATGTCACAGGTATCAGCATCCAGGATCCTCCATCAGTTCTTGAATGCTATGCTCCAACATGCTAGTGACCATGCATACTGTCCCCATACTCCTGAGGATAGAGACAGAAATATGCTGGAGTTCTACCCTGTAGCACACTGCCCTAAAGTACTTTGGTACCATAGATTGCACACATGCAGAAATTAAGGCACCACCTGGGGACCAGTGAAGGCTCTACATTAATAGAAATAGCTTTCACTCTAACTACCAAGTCGTGTGTAATGCCAAGGGAATCCTCTTGAATGTGTGTGCTGGCAACCCCCAAGATTAGCACATCTGGCACAACTCCCAACTGTATCAGATATTTGTTTGGGGGATATCCCACAGGGTAATTTACTGGAACCATGGGTGTTGACACCCACCAGAAATGCACACACACCTGCTAAAGTATGCCATAATGAGGCAAATGCTCAAACCAGAAATATCATAAAGCATGTGTTTGACCTGCTGAAGTCATGGTTCCACTGCATAGATGCATCTAGGAGAGCCCTGCAGCAAAATTCATGGACAAGTACTGAAATATTCACAGTATGTGCCATGCTACACAACATCATCCTGAGAAAACCACTTCAGCATGATCAGCAAGGGGAAAGAGCACACATCCCTCCACCAATGCCCAAGATCACCACAGCAACAGGCAGATAAGGAGTCAGAGGGGGACCACCAGCTGCTTTGGGTGTAGGTAGATGTAGGTGTGCTCAATATGCCCTTGCATTGGATAAAGAGACAATGCATATCACACTCACTCACCACCTAAAGGCCTAAAACCTTCCTCCTACACAGGTACATATAGTAATATTGATGGCAGACAACTCTCGCAACCTTTATGTATTGGCTGTGTACTGCTTGCATCAGACAGTCAGCCCTGAACTAAAACTGTTGCAACTGCTGGATTTACAAGGTAAGTGTTGAACCTGGACTGTATTGCGTAATATGAATGCATTTTGATACTTGGTAGTGTAAGCAAGTAAAAGGTGGGAGATTTGTACAGAAGTGACTTTAATATGTGACTGCAGAGACGTATTTGACCTGTATGGGTTGATTATTAAGTAGTAGGCCTCGGACATCAAACATTCACACAGTCATACTTTCGAAAAGTAGTGATGGGTCACTGCATGCCCTCAGTTTAGCACCATACATTTATACTAGAAAATCATTAAAGAGAGAAGTTAGAAAGTAATGATGCACATTGCAGTTTGACTTCACAACCCTCACAAGATCATTCACAATAAAGTTGGAAAATGTTGATGCTATCCACTGTCTAACCTTCTAAGACCAATACAAGTCAAAGGTTCAATTACCAGTTCAACGTCAGAAATGCAGATATATCAAGCACTAAGTCAGCTATCCACTTTGAGCCTCAGACACAAAGCTTGTGTATCCCTGAATCAAAAAGATACAAAACAGCGATATGACACAGTTATCATTTGCACATGGTGTTGGGGGGGGGGGGCAGAAAGCCTAGGATGACACAAAAAAGTTGATGAATGTGTTTGTGAATAAGAAAGAAAACCAGGCAGACATTTGGATAAACCAACAAATAGCCAGTGAGACAAAATGAGTTTTAATCTGCATGGCTGAACCATGTGACTGTTGTGTCTGTAGGGATCCTCCAGGTGAAATTGGGTGTGTGAGTGATCTGCATGAACACAGTCAAGCTCTGTGATAGCTCTATGTCTTGGTATGTTAGACAGGTGTGAGCTATGCATGGTGCAGGTGGCAGTTCATCGTTGTCATCCCAGACCACAAGAACTGGCTTTGCCAGGAGTTGAACTGGCACATCCACTCCCATGGTCAGATGCACTGCTGCTACCTGAAAGTGTCTGATGTCTGCAGAATGAGCTGCCCTCATGAGTACACCTAGGACCACGACCCCATGGCCTGCCACATCTGGGTGTGAACAGTTCACCCACTGACAGAGCAGGGGAAGTACTGCCACTAGGGGAGCATGACAAGGCATGGCCATGTTGGCTAATAGCAGATGATATGACTGACCTACCCCCATGAGGATGCTGTCCACCTCCCAGCAGACATTCCATCAGACACCTTCTGTTCCAACATTTCATTTATCCGCTCCATTGAATTGGCAACACACTGGAGGTAGTCATGCATGTCAGGCTGTGCCACATCTACAACCCTAAGCATTGTCTGGAGCACCTATGGGGATGTACCTGTGCTTCCATGATGGCCCTAAACATCGAGTGGCATGGGAAGAGACAATTTGATCAGGTGGAGGATGGACAGCAGGCCTTCTCCGACTGCTCCTAACGACCCTTGTGCATGGCACCTCGCACACACTTTGGTTATGGCCAGATTCAACAAGCACTAAAGCCACAATAACCACACTTCCATGATTGTCTGGCCCTCCACCTTTCCATTATCTGTGGGCTCATTAGAATGGGTAGGCATAGGCTTACTGGCTGCGTCCAATGTTATTTCAGGGGATGGCTGTATGTCCACCTCCGAGTCAGATTCAACCTCTGCATCCCCCTCTGTTTGGCTGCCATCATCTTCAGAGTCTGCTGTTACTCTGACATCAGGTAGCAGAAGTTCCACACATCTTGTCAGGATCACCTGTGATAAGTCGTAACCACAGGAAAAATTAATACCTAAACTACTTTGCTACAATATATGTACTGTCAATATTAGGGAGTACAGCAATACACACAACAGTCCTGACGTTAGCATTACACACTAAAATATTTATTTGAATTGCTCATCAGTACTGGCATAAAAAAATGTTTGGCTTACCATGTGCAGATGATGGTATCCTCTGCATGCCAGATGATCCTGGAAGAAGTTAATTAAAAGGAAAGGACAGCATTATCACAATTAACAGTAACACAAGGGGTAATACTTTTTCTCCTTTATACACCCATTAATGTGGTGTTAACCGTAGCAATTGCCGATCCCCTCAAAAAAAAAATTATTGTGAAACAGAAGCAACATATTGATTTAAATTGTTTTACTATACAACAGTATTCATCAACTGAGATGCAAAAGCCTACCTGAAAGCTCTTCTTGGTACATGCTTGCTGTCCCTAAAACAGTAGCACCAATGAAAAGGACATGTTTTTCTGCACTTTCCTGGGAGTTGTCTGGATTCCTGACAGTGGAAAGGAACTTTTCATTTGGTGTTGGTGGTGGCTGTGTAGAGGGCCCCCGCCAGTACCCATGCTGTCATGGCCCACTGCAGCTGCTCTCCTCTGTGCAGATGAGATCATGTCAGTGGCCATATGCCACACCTGCTCATATGTCCTGCTGTGGATACCAACTGCATTAACATCTGTGACAACCTGCAGCCAAATCTGCATTCTTCGTGATATATCTCCATGTCTCTCTTCAAGCAGGAAGGCACCATGTTGCCTAAAAGCGTCAACAATGACCTGATTCTCAGGGTCAGTGAAGGGTAGTTTTCGAGGATTGAGATGTCTGGGTAGCATAGTCCTTGGTGTCCTAAAAGACGACAGAAGGATAATGCAGACAAGTATCACTTAACTTCAAAATAACTGTTCCCAGGTAAAACAGAAGAGGTAGCGTTTCTGTATAACCCACTGGAGAAACATAATGGTCTAGAGATTTGATATATGAACAGGCTGGATGCAAAAAAAAAAAAAAAAAAAAAGAAGAGCAACAATAGCAACATATCCTTGTTTGTGCCATAACAAAAATGCAGCTTTGCCCCCCTCCCCCAAAAAAAAAAAAAAAAAAATAGAAAACAGGTAAACAAAACCTTTTGCTCTCAAATGAACTGTCCCTGAAACATGTCTGCAGATTTAACACAAAACATTCCATTTTAAGTTATTGCCAATGATGTATACCTGTGAAATGCTTTGACAAACATGCCCATACCATCAGTACACTGTTGCATACAGATAAGTGTAAAAGCCTTCACTAATCAATATGTGTGTGTGTGTGTGTGTGTGTGTGTGTGTGTGTGTGTGTGTGTGTGTGTGTGTGTGTATACATATATCTACAAATTTTTCCAGCATATAGCTGATAAAATACAAGCATACCTTCTCAAGTTCAGTAATCCTGTGTTCAGTTATATCCCAAAGTAAAAGCATATTTTCTGTGTTCTCCACATAAACAAATCTCCTCACCTTCAGTTTACATAGATACATTGTTGCTTTTTTATGGTGTAGATTCAGGACTCTAAGCATGGTGAAGATCCAAATCCGGTGTGAACTCCTTAGAATTGCTAAATCCCAAATACTTTTTCATGTATCAGATTTAAACATAATGCAGGCACTCCTTCAGTGTTTGTTTTTAGTGGATTGCAACTGTGAATGATTACTGGTTGGGAGAAGGAAAATACCGTAGTACTGCAGGTTGCCCTACATCCAGTGGGTGTTTCAGGTTAAAAGTGTTAGATGTAATTGTGTCAAGGTTGGAAATGTAAGTAAGCAGCACACAATTCACAGGGTCTGTTCATTAACAACAACCTCCCCTTCATTTGTTGGTAACTGCATATGATATTATTGACATTTAATATCTTCACATATTTTAAGGACAATGATGTAGAATGGCTTACAGACTGCATGTCTCGTATTACTGGTCAGATAAGAGAATAATGACTAACAAACACAGAGAGTTAAGACAGCTGTATATTTGTAAGCAACAGTCATAACTAGTTGTGTGATCACTTTGTGCACTATGTCCAAAGATAATAAATGTACAGTTGTGTGGTTTCATTTTACTGTAGATGATGATGCAGTTTGTTGTATGTAGAATGATAGCTGCTTGTGTGGCAAATAAGGGATAAGGTACCCTTCTTCTGTTCTGAAGGCTCATTGGAGTGACCGCTCAAATCCAGACCTATGTAGAAATACCTCATGTTTACCAACATTTTCTAGTGTGGATGTCCTAGATTGCTTTTCCCCATTTCAATTACTTGTCCCTTTGTCTTCCTTTTGGGGGGGGGGGGCAGTGTTTGTGCAATATGCCGTTTAGTGCAAACAAGGGAAACGGAGAAAAATGAATATCCGGTATGGCTGTGCTTCTCATTTGTGTGAAGTGGGGCACTGTGCAAACTGGACTATTGGGCCACTCAGGAAGCAGAGAACACCTGCAAACAGGGCATCTGTAAAGGGGTAAAGTTCAAAAGCAATACATTGTTGCAATTTCTGCATTTCATTGTGCAAGTGCACTTAGTGGTGTTGCATGGTGATTATCAGGGTTCCCCAGCAGCTGCAGCCATAGGACACCTGCAGGCAGAACTCAGACAGCCAATAATTAAAACTGGATACATTTTAATTCTGTTGGGTACTGCACAAACCCACTAAGCGGAGTTGAGTGGCAGTTAATGCAGAGACCTTAAGAATGATTAGGAAATTTCATGTAAATAGTCCAGTGGCAGCAGGTGTGAGTGTAGGGCTAGAGTACAATTAACTGAAAAATAGAAAAATGTTAGTTCAATATTCTTGTGGCAACAAGTGTAAGTGTAAGAGTGCCATACATGTGGTTATGGGTTCTAATTCAGGTTATTCCAGACATTTTTACTATTGCTCCACTTCCCATTATATTCATTCTCACTTAGAGCACTTTTGATAGTAGAACTGATGTGAATTATATGTATGAGGGATGAAACACCATTATTATGTTTTCAGATGCATGACTGACTGTATCCTGTCTGTTATATTTCTGTAAGTATAATTCTGCTTTCTAGACTGGCATGGCCTTCACAATTAACTAAGACACATATACAACTGGATCTATATCCAATAAACTTGTCAGGTCACACACATACATGTGTAAACTCAAACTGCCACCTGTATTTATATGTGATTCCTGAAAATGTCTGAGCAGCACTTCTGTGGCAAAGATGTAAATTCAACGGTGTGGAAGAAAATGTTTTGCCCCTTATGCCTAGGTTTGAATCTCCCACTGTAAAAGTAAATTTTGCTCGGTATATAAAGAAAAAATATGTCTGGTCATTACATTTATGCCTCCAGTGCATGTCTGCAAACTTAACTCGCATAACCGATACCTTCCAATTTCCAATATATATTTCATGGCTACATCAGTAGACACCCTTCAAATTAAGGATCAGATTAATTTTCCAATTTCAGTTTAATTTGTCCCTGCTGCTTTCCACTTAACATCGCGCAAATGTGGTTGGCATCGTTGTTGGGCTTGCACACTGCCAGTAAATGTGGTATCTGGAATCGGTGGGAAAGCATTATTTTCCATGGCTCTAGTTTCGGTTGATAGACATGGCTGGCTTTGAAGAGGAAGGTACCAAATCTAGGGCACGGAGGTGGGTTGTTTAGGATATTTATGGGACTCCTGGTAAAGCACCACAGCCAAAAGCTTCTGTAGGGGGACTATTCTGGCTCCCAGTACAAGTCTGAGGCATGGAAAAGTGTTGTCCAGACTGTATCCAGTGCCACTGGTATCCCACACACTGAAGAGCAATGTAGGCATTATTTTAATGACCTACATAGAAGAAAAAGGGCTACTCACAACTGTTGGTTGCAGGAATTTGAGACTGTGGACATCCCACAGCTGTGTAATTATGACAAAAAGAGAGTACTTGTAAGACTTAGACAGGTAAATATTGGCAAGACTGTTATGCATAATGATATTCTGTTCTTTTCTGTTCTTTTTTGTATAATGATCTTCTGTTCTTTTCTCACATCCCACTGAATGGGAGTTCAATCGACAGGCTGATATTGCTTGATTGTAGAGACTGAGGGGAAGCAAGTGGTATTTATGCAGCAGAAGAGAACTGTTATTGTAGCATTAAAAGTTAAAGGTAGCGTTTTTGGTCTTTTATAAATTTGTATCAAATTGAGCATCCATATCCCAGCTGTAAAAGCAAGTATTAGTCTGTGGCACAAACGAATTGTAAGTGTCCAGAGGTTTGGGGTTCAAATACCACAATTCCCAACTAAACAATACTGTTATTTCTTCAGTGATATTTACATTAAGTTAAACACTCTATACCAGTGGCACAAATGCCCTGCTGTAAAATGTAGTCTGTATAATTGGAACATATGCACATTTCAAGGATTATTTTCAGCAGTATAGTGTGCATCTGCTAGGATGTGTATTTAAATGTAATACTTCAGATAAGAGTTGTATAATTTTTTTAATGCATTGTATGTCACATATGATGGCACTACATTTATCTCTTTTTATCTTTCACCCCAACCATCATCTTTTTTTATTTTATATTGTGTTGTCAAAATGTCTCCATGTCATCCATGTGTACCACATCACTAAATGCTACACAGCACAGCGAGTTAGGCCAATCCCACTGGATCGGCCTGCCCCCTCTCCACCGACTCCAGCACCAATGCCCAGCATGTCTGGGACACAAGCTGGCAGCACTGTCTCTGCTGTCCCTGCATTGCCTATGCCCTCGGGTAGTACTGCCCCAGATGCTGGTGCAGTGGTACCCTCTGGGAGCAGTGGCAGAGGTGGTGATTTCATCACCTGCAGAGAGTTGTCAGGGAAGGTGAATAGGGTCGTGCACCACACCATTGGTGTATGCCTATGGCAGATGGGAGAGGCCACTCTCCCTCATGGTCTGTAGGAGGAGGAAACATCAAGCACTCCAGGTGCCAGTGAAGTAAGGGGACAGTGATGTCAGTCCAGTGGGTGAGGACTCGATTCTCACCGTCTCCAAGCTGATGTCTATGAGCCTGCTTTGTCCCCTTCCTCACCCCAATCATGTTGACTGCCAACCTTTTGCGCCCATCACCATCCCGGTCTCTTGTCTTGTTTGTTTGCATTTGCTTCCTCACCTACCCAAGTTACCTGACCCAGACATAGCTATGTCACTTATCTATCAGTCCTCTCTTATTGAATTTAAAACGGGGGTAAAAATGGACACCTGTCTCTCACACAAAACAATTGTCCCATATATAGCTCTCCATTTCACATACATGTTTTCTTGACATACACGATTCAGTCCAATTGGATCTACAACATAATTGCATTGTTGTCATTCCTCTTTGTGGAGGTGACAGTCCAAATTCAGTTAATATTCTACACATATCCATTTCTTTAACAGTGTAAACTGAAAAATCTGTGGTTCTTTCCTAACTCCCTCCCGCACAGTTCTGTATTGCTTTCCCTTTGTTCTTCCCCCTGCTTGCTCTCCATTTCACCACTTTCGTGATTACCCCATTTTAACACCTATAATCTGGTCAAAAAAATAGAATCACACACAACACACACAAGTAGCAGAAAAGTAATGGAGCCCTTCACTTTTTGGGCTCTGTTAGCACGGAGTTTCACATCATGCACCAATGCGCAGTGACGGTAAGCAGTAGTACAATGCTACAGTTATCTCCGGGGAATGCCACTTAACCCTGCCATGCTATGCCAACACACAGCAACACATGTACTATAAAAAATTCATCAGTGTCTTATCACTGTTTTAAGTCTTTAAAAGTATTAGATACATTTGGAATCTAACCCAGTAACATCTGGTTTCAAAAAGAAATGTGTTAATGCACTTACACCTGCTGCCACAGAATCAGTTAATCAGCAGGTGTATTTCATAGACTCGGTACTAACTCTCAGACCTTTAGCAATGTGGCTCACATTTGTGCATGGCTTAACTTCGCACAAACAAGGAAATTAATGGAAATGTGCATCTTGTGTATGTAAACACTTTGCCAACAATTGTGCAAACTCGCTGCTTGCCGCACTATGGAAAGGCAAATATGTATTTATGCTGTTTATTACCCATTTGCTGTCTATGACATGAAACTGCATGTGGAAACATAACAAACTAAAGGTCCTGTCTAACAGTATTTCACATATTTACAATACAGCCATGTGTTGCCTCCCCCCAGGCACTTCAACCCTGGTGTCTCTACTTTTTCCACATATCACCTACACTACAGACATTAGTATCAGATGTGTGATATGCAATGCACATCAATCTGGTAACATGCAGCACTATAACTACTGACCCGTAAGCCTAAAAAGCCATATCTGCAAGGCTAGGAAAGGGAATCAGCATGGACATGTTCCACAGGGACATTGGTGACCTTCAACACACTTGAACTGACCCATTTTGGTTCTCAAGGTTAGATATTGCTTACTAAACATTGTCGACTTCTTTGATAATGACCCCAATGACCTGGATAAGGGATAACAGGACATACTGCTATGTTGATTTATCCAAGGCCTTTGACACTATCCCCCATTTAGGTATCCTAGAGAAACTTTCCCATCTGGAGATTAACCCATACATTACTAAATAGATAGCCAACTAACTCACCAACAGAATGCACACTGTCAAAGTTGAGGACTGCATCTCCACTGCTAGACCCCTTAGCAGTGGAATAACACAAGGATCTGTGCTGGGCCCTCAACTGTTTGGAAACTACTCTGAAATCCAGGCAAAGGACCCCTCCTGTGGCTTACCAAGTCTGCAGATGACTGGATGCAGTCATATACTCTCCCCCAACTATGTTAGCATATTGCAGACAAATGATTGGTGCAACACACTCGGACTGAACCTTAAAGCAAAAAAATGCCTGATTGCCCCCTTTGGAAATTAAGTATCCCTACTAATTATGATATACATAGCACCTGTCTAAGCTCAAACAGTTTTGTAAGACTTGGGAACACATGTTGATAGCAATCTACAATATGATGTTGTTAATTTTCTTTTCATTCATCACTGATGGGTTCGGTTCTGAGCTCTCGGAACTGAGTCGGCCTCTTTTTACCAAGCTCACGCCAGCCAAAAAAACTCTCAAGCTAAGTCTCTACCCAGAATGCCCTTCTCCCTGTTACCTCAGATCTCGTTTGCCATGTAGCCGTAAAGCCGAGTTTCAGCCAAGCTCTCAGCTAAGTGGAACTTTATTTGATATTTGTGTGAACGCTTTTCTAAATCTTCATATTTTATTGAGCGATTAGTATTTTTCGAGTTTTCTTCTGTCTGATCTTACTTTTTTCTTCTCTACTCTACCCGTTTTACCATTGGTAAACTTTTAAGTACCATTGTTGGTACGGCCTTTCCTCCCTTACCCTTGTGGTATTCCTTCAATACCATTGCTGGTATTGTCTTTTTTGTTTCACCTATTGGCTTTGGTTTTTAGTAAGGTGTGTTTTTTTCTTCTCTACACATCTGTATTGATAATTGACTTCTTTAAATGTTGTTTGACTAACTGGATCATACTGGTGGTTTGTAGTCTTGTTCTAAACATGTTTGATAAGAAGGGTACTTCAGGTTTTAAGCGTTGTGCTTCATGTAATGGCAAGTTACCTAATAGTGATTCTAATGATGACTGTGTGTACTGTTCTGGAGTGCCCCATCTTTTGGTGCAGGCTCCATGTGACATTTGTCAGAGTTTGTCAACACACTCTTAATGAGCGCAAAAATAAACTGATTCTGAAGGAGTTACTCAAGTCCCCTTTTTGAGATGCCATTTCTGCGATGGAGATCTCAACCCCTCCTACTAAAGACAAAAAGAGGTCCCACTCTTTTCCCTCCTCAGCATCAGGTGATCAGGGCAAGTCTGTAAAATCTAAGGTCCCAAAGTTGTCTTCGGGGCATAAATCTGCTTCTACAGCTCCATCTTCTCCTGCTCCGAGCATCTCGAAACCTTTAATACCGATGCCAGTTTCAGCATCGGTCCTGCCTCCGGCACTGATTATAGACCTTACTATGCCTATTTTGACTTTGGCACCTGTGGCCGCTTTGGCTCAGGGCAGACCTTCGACTACTTTGTTAGCTATCATTTTGGAACCGACCATTTCAGCTCTGAGTGCCACTTCAGCATCGAGCATTGTACCAACTTCACTGGAATTGACCCCTCTACTACCGGTCTCGAAACTTGAGACCTGATACTCTGCTTCTGTAGATCTGTTTCTGGGCCAAGTGTGTAGCCCTTTCATTGAACGTTCTAACTCTCCATCCAGAGTATCCACTAGATCCACCAGGAACCTGTCAGAACATGACGTGGTGCGTCTTGTGGACCAGCTGTTAGAAAGTGTGGGTATTCCCCTGGATAAGACCCATCCACTTGCAGGATTTGGATTGACTTGTCCACAGACTCCATCTTGCACGCCTCCTTCGGCCATTCCGGTTCTGAAGCCCTCTGCTCCGACATCCTTCTTGGAACCCACCACCTCGGTGCCTGCAGTGCATCTCATTCCGGCTCTGAATTTACCCCTTTGGTCTTCTGCATCGATCCTACTTGAGGCTCCACCTGTGGAGGTGGGCTCATTGGAGCGGGCTGTGACCCCAGTTCCGAGGTTGTCTTTCTCGATTCTGGGCTCTCTCCGAGCAGGCCTGCCTTCCACACCATGGAGAGGGCTCTTACTTCTGGCAGCACTCCTTTGATGTCGGAACCCCAGTTTTCAGCCCCTGAACCACAGCTGTCATAGACCACCTCTCCTGGACACCAGGCAGAAAAGCTGTAGGACACCCCTGTTCAGGGTACCCGCTCTTCAGAGTCCTCCTCAGAGACCTCCACTGAGGAGCCCCCTCGGAAGCGTACGTGCAAGAGGAAGCACGTGGTCTCACCCGACCTGGATTACGATGATGGTGAAGGGTCCCCTCTGTCATCTCCTGGATGTCAAATACTTAAACAGAGAGGTAACAGGAAGCCCTCCAACCTTTCGTCTGAGGAGTCCATATTTCTGCAGGCTTTCCGTGCTCGGCCTTCTACCTCTTGGGTGATCCCACCTGTCAATGAGCTCGTCGTGCAGGGTGCTTGGAAGAACCGTGATTCCATTGAGGTGATCCCTTGGATACCAGAAAAAATTCTTTCCCCTCCAGAGGAGAACCCCCATTAGTCCAAAGGGTTACCAGTCAATGCTATGGTGGTGGCAGTCATGAAGGACTTAGCTGAGGAAAGTCTTGCTGTTCATCCGCCCAACAGGGAGTCACAGGTGGTGGACAGACTTGGGAAGCGTGTTTTTGCATCAGGAACCTTTGCCATATGATCCCTGAACTATTTGACACATTTTACAAGGCTCTAGAGGGACTTGATCTCTGAACTGTCTGGGACACTCACAGGACAGTTGCCTGACGAGGTCAAGGACAAAGTGGCCTCACAGCTCGCAACCCTGGAATAGATATCCAACTCGTCCATGAGGTTGCTTTCACATGCGACCGAAGGGATGGCTAGAGCAGCGTGTTCAGGTGTCGTCATGAGGCGTCATGCCTGGATGCGGATTTGTGACCTCGCGGACCCCTTCAAGTCTTTCTTTCTGAATGCTCCCATCAAAGCTTCGTCCCTTTTTGGCTCCAAAGTAAAGGATACACTAGCCAGGTGTGAGCAAGATGGAAAGACCCTGTCTGCTGTAGGCGTACGTTTTTCCAGTTCTCAACGTACCTTCTCCAGGAATCAGAGGAGTGGGAAAATGTGGCACAAAAAAGAGTCCTTTCCATGCCACATGTGGTGATATCCCCGGGGGCAGGGTGGTAACAATTCAGGAAGATGCCCCTACAAAGGCAGAGGGGGTCCTTGTAAACAAGGCTCCAGGGACGACTCCTCTGGACAGCCTTATCAGTGCTCCTGAGGAGCAGCCTGATTGCTTACCTCTGGAAGTACTCCAGGGTCGTTTCTCTCTGCACCAAGCTGCCTGGCAATCCATTACCACTGATCTTTGGGTGCAGAGTGTCATCACCAGAGGTTACACCATTCCTCTTTCTTGTCAGCCAAACCTTCCAAGAAAACTTCCTGACATTTCACCCAGTCAAAGGGAAAAAGCAGCTTCACAGATAATAAAGCTGTGTCAAAAAAAGTGTTATCCAACCAATCCCACCAGACCAACACGGATCCGGGTTCTACTCGCGATTCTTTTTGGTGCCGAAAAAGACAGGGGACTGGAGGCCCATTTTATCTCAGCAGCTTAAACAAATCTGTCACCCAAACCAAATTCCGGATGGTAACGGTTCAGTCCATTCTCCCTTTTTTAGGGAAATGTGATGGTCTGTGCTCGATAGATCTCCAGGATGCTTATTACCACATCAAAATGGGCAAACACTCCAGGACTCTGCTTCACTTCCAGCTAGGGGCCAGTAATTATCAATTTCTGCTGTTTGGTCTCTCTACAGCCCCCAGAGTGTTCATGAAGTGTATGGCAGTGGTCACACCTCACTTGAGACTACAAGGATTCCGGGTGTTTCCATATTTGGATGACTGGCTCCTCACTGCCCCCACCAAGCATCTTCTGGTAACAGCACTGCATTATACACTCTCTGGCAAAATTGTCGGGAATAATGATACATTGGGAGAAGTCAAAACTTAATCCTACACAATGAATTGAGTTAATTGGAGCAGTGTTCTATACTCAGTCCTGTGTAGTATCACTTCCAATTCACAGACTCCCCCATTTGAGGCTTCAGCTCAGAGTGATGCTCTCTCAAACAAAAGTCTCAGCAAGAGAAGTTCTTCAGCCTCTAGGTTCTATGGCATCTTTGATCCTGATAGTGCCTATAGTAAAGCTACATATGCGGATCCTGCAATGGCCCCTTTGTCAATGGTTCCCAAACTATCACCCACCTCTATTACCAGATTTGAATAATAGAACTTTGGAATCACCCATTCCAATCTCCTCAGCCCATAGCCATCATGACCATGGATACTTTCCTGATCGGGTGGGGCATTTCCAGGGGAAGACTGTTCAAGGCACATGGTCCACCTGCATATCAGTGTTCTGGAACTGAAAGCTGTGCTGTTAGCATTGCAGGCCTTTCATTTGGCTCTCCCTTCCAGGACAATTGTGATTCTGTCAGACAATATGTCAGTGGTCTGACATTTCAACAAACAAGGAGGAACCATGTCCTACCCCTTATGTTGAGAAGCCATGGGAATTTGGCAGTGGGCAATAGCTTCCAACCACTTTCTGATAGCAACATATATCCCAGGGAGCTCCAATGTGATTGCGGGCAAACTGAGCAGATGCATCCTCATGCCTCACGAGTGGTCTCTCAACCCTGAGGTGGACAGAAATCTTCAGCCACTGGGGCCAGCCTTGCTGTGACCTCTTTGCCTCTTCATCGAACAAGTGCAGCAGCTGTTTCACCTTACTTCCCCCAGAGAGGGAGTCACCGAGGGATGCTGTAATCTGTGATTGGCTCACGGGACTTTATGCTTATTCTCCCATCCCCCTGATTCCGCAATTTCTCAAGATAGCTCTTCAGTTGAGATGCAAGGTGATCCTCATAACTCCATTCTGGCCTTGACAAGTTTGGTTCCCCTTTGGCCTCACCTAATATACCCGCCATGGATTCTGGACCCTCTACCAGATCTAATTTCTCACCCCCAAGGGATGAGCCACCCAAATCTCTCCAGTCTCAAGCTGACTGCTCGATTTCTCAATTTCCATTAGTTGCCAGGAAAGCGAATCTCTCCTTACCTGTTCGAGACATCATTCTGGCCTCTCATGAACCATCCATCAGAAAACTATATCAGGATCAATAGAAAAGGTTCTTTATCTGGTCTAAGAATAACAGGTTAACCCCTTATTCGGCTCCAGTAACTGTGGTACTTCAATACCTGGCTAAGTTTTTTGATAATGAAGCCTCTGCCTCTACTGTACGAGTACACCTAGTGGCAATTTTCTAATTTCCACAATGGTATAGATGGTACTCCTCTTATCTCTCTATGCCTTTGCAAGGACTCCTCAAGGGAACCTATCATATCAGGTCTCCTGTCAGACAGCCTGTGGAACCATGGAACCTCACTTTAGTCCATCAGTCTTTGACTCAAAAACCTTTTGAACCTGCTGCAAAGTGTGACCTAAAGTGTTTGTCTTGGAAATCCCTGTTTTTAGTAGCCATCACGTCTGCCAGAAGGGTTTTTGCGCAGAAGTGGCCTTGGCTTTACTTCTCTTTCTCTAGTGAACTCAATCTGAGGTAACATGGAGAAGGGCATTCTGGGTAGAGACTTAGCTTGAGAATTTTTTTGGTTGGTGCGAGCTTGGTAAAGAGGCCAACTCAGCTCCGAGGGCTGTGAACCGAACCCATCAGTGATGACTGAAAGAAGATGAACACAGATCGTTATGGTAAGACATAACTTCATTTTTCAATCACTGTGTATCCATAGTGGTGAGCGACACATGTGCACCTCATAAATAAGGCCATCACGTCCAATACCAGGGAGGTCATTGCTCTGTTGTACTTTACCCTTATCAGACCACTAATTGATTACAACACTTCCTTCTGTCTGTAACTCACCAGAGACCTGCAGCAAATGGAGAAAACAGAGGTTTGTGACGGAGAGAATCTAGGGCCTCCAAAACGTGTGTGTGTGTGTGTGTAGGTTTACAATCACCATTGCAAACTGCAGTTGATCGAGAGTGACACTGTTTTTGAGTTTGATTGGAGATCGTGGTTCAGTGAGGAATAGGGAATTAACCCATTTCCTCACTATAGTGCAATCTCAGAGTTGGTATATATATATATATATATATATATAATTTGCAGGGGGTGTGGGGGATGCGGGGGGGGGGCTTGTCCCCCTGCAAAATAGTAAAATACATGTACTGTTTACTATGGAATGTCACAGTACAGTAAACTGCATAACATGGGTGACTGACATCACCTCCTACTATGTCAAATACATCAAACTACAGGTGTCCGTGTATTAATTTTTGACCTGGCTGCAGTTTCACTATTCCGACTTCAGGATTTCGAGTCGACCATGTGACTGGTTAACCTGTGATGTTTCAAGGTGTATATATATATATATATATATATATATATATATATATATATATATATATATATATATAAATAACACATTACTACTTAGGATTGTAGAGGTTAAAACTTTATTCACTGTCAGCTAACAGACAAAGTCTTTGAGTGAGCAGACTTGTGAATCTGACTGATGCATCACAGCATGCATATCAGAACAGGTGCACTTGAAAATGTGTGAATAGGGTTTTCTCTATCTTTTCTTTTTCATTTGAGTTTAGATGAAAGTAAAGACCCATGAAGGGAGGATTTTCAGTTCAAGTGATGCATTAAAAATATTTGTTTTTCATCTTGGATCCACCCTATAATAGAGACATAGGCTCAGCAGTACCACTAATTCAATGAAATGAATAAGTGAAACAATGCTATCATCTTAGTGTTTTTGAACTTTGTCTACATATAGAAACTGGGCAAATCTTGTCACTTATACTTTCAAACTCATGATATTGCCCTTCTCTTTTAATACTTGCATAGGAACATAGAAAAGGTTTCTCAGAAAGGGAGGCAAGCATTACTACAGCTGTTTAGATGTTCAGGCTATACATCTTTTCCTATGGACAAATTATTGTTAGACTTTTTATGGTCCAGGGACTGTATGGAGAAGTAGGGTTTAATATTTATGAACTTTTTATGCAGGAAGAGTAACAGCTTTTTTTTTTTTTTTTTTTTTTTTTGAGTTAAGGATGAGCTGGTTGTTAGAGAGGTGTGTTTCAACCAAGTTAAAAGATGTTTGAGTAGCTGAGAAGATCTTGGAGGGAGAGTTGGCTGTGGTGATGACTGTAGAGTCTTCTGTGTATTGCACTAAAGGTGACTGAGGACAGGAGGTATAGAGATGATTAGTAAAGATATTAAAAAGTAAAGGCCTTAGGATAGACCCTTGAGGTACACCCATTTTGACAAGGAGAGGAGGGGAGAGTGCAGAGTGCCATCTCAATGATTGAGATCTATCAGTGAGGTTGCTGGAGAACCATGCAACAGTATCAGAGGAGAAGTTGAGGTTATGCAGTTTGTGCTGCAAAAGAGAGTGTGAGACAATGTTGAAATTTCAGCTTTTGAGAGGTCCAAGAATAGGCAAGAAATAAGTTTATGGTCGTCCATGGCTATAGAGACTGTGTTGAAGGATAATAGAGCTGTAGTGGTGCTATGTTTGGGTCTGAAGCCATGTTGAGTGGGTGTAAGCAGATTTTCCTGTATTAGGTGCTGCATAACTTGTTTATGAATACATTTCTCTAGTACTTTAGAGAGAGGGGAGAGGATAGCGATAGGTCTAAAGTTGGAGATATCAGAGGAGTTACCTCCTTTGTGTATAGGTAGAGTGTAGCATTGTTTCCAGATGGAAGGGACTTTAGATTCAGAGAGAGAGAGAGAGTGATTAATTAGGGTAGATACAGGGAGAGCAAGAGAGTCAGCTGCTAGTAGAAGAAAAGTGGAAGGAATATTATCAGCTGATGAGCATGGTTTTAATTTAGTGGAGTTTTGATGTAGCTAGTAGGTACAGGTTTGAGGGAGAAGGTATTTGAGGACAGTATTAGAAGTAGGTTCAGAAAAGTTGGAGATGTTGGTAGTAGAGGAGTTTGTGTTGGGGTTCAGTAGCTTGGATATTGAATCGATAAACTAGGCATTGAAGATAGTGGCAGTTTCTTCAGATGTCTTGTCTGGGCATGGATTGGGGGAGCTAAGATTACCGGGATGTAATATTTGGTTAGTAGAGTTCCTGAATTTTTTGGATTAGATTTAAGGCTGTGGGAGGTTTGTTACAGAAGTCCTTTTTATCTTTGTGTGTTTATTTGTCAGATTTCTGAGTTCTTTATATTTTTGTAAGTCTGCAGAGAGCTTAGTTTGTGACCATTTTTCCATAGTTTGTCTCTAGTTATCATTAGGGTACGAGTGGCTTTTGAAAGCCATGGAGATATGGTAGACATAAATCAGACTTTGCGGGGGAGAGCAAGTGAGTCTAAGATGCTAAGGAAGGTGGAGTTGAAAGCTAGGATTGCTTCTTATAGTGGGAGTTTGGTAAGGAATTTCCAGTTTACTTTAGAGAGGAGGGTGTTAAAGGTTTCTGGATGGAAGTTAGTTTACAACAAGTGATAAATTTAGGATTTTTTGAGAAGTGGGGAGTGAACCTAAGCACTTTTATAGGGCAGTGATTGCTCAGGGTATTTGGTAGGGTTTCAGGGTTATGATATTTGGAAGGATTAGATACAAGTACCCAGTCAATAAGAGTAGTAGATGTGTGAGAGTTGTTTTCATGGGTAGGTTGGGAGATTAGCTGTGTAAAGCCATATAATTTAATATGAGTATTAGAGTTTGGATTACTGGGAGTTAACCAGTTAATGTTGACATCCCCAAGGAGGATAGTTTCATTGGGGATGTGTTGAGAAAAGTATGAAAGAATATTTTTGAGCAGAGGAATGTTGTCTCCTGGAGGAATATAGATGGCTGCTAATGTGATAGTGGTGTGGTCATTTATTTTAAGGTTAGCTGTAAGTAGTTCAGCAGGAGAAAAGGATAGGATGGGTTTCATAATACTTGTAATGGTGAGGTGGTTGGAGTAGAGGATGGCAATGCCACCCCCTTTTTTGTTTTGGTGATCTATGCGAAGTATATTATAACCAGGGGGGAGAATGTCTTTATCAGAGGTTTGGAGTTTTAGCCAAGTCTCTGTTATGGTGATGACATCAGGGGTGTGGAAGGCTATCCAGGCATGGATTTCACTAACTTTGTTTAGAATACTACAGGCATTCATAGAGTAAAAGGAAATATGTTTGTTTGGAGACTGAGTTTACTAAGTTGGGAGAGGTAGAGTTATGCATGGTGGGGGGTGATGGATGGGGCCAGGATTTGGATGCATGTCTCCTGATAGAAGCATGGCTACATGCAGTAAAGTTTGAAATTAAATGGGTTGTAAGTCAAGTACTTAGTCTTGGTTTTAGATGCTAGAGAGTGAGGGAGAGAAAGTTTGATTTTAGGCAGAGGGATGTTCATGGAAAAGATAGAGGAGGAGATTGTACTAGAGTACTGCAGAGATGAGAAACATTTAGCATAGGGATTAGTGGGATCTCTATGGACATGTGGTAATGGAGTAGTACAAGATGTAAAAATGAGAAGGAGAAGTAATGGAGGTAAGAGGAAAATTGAGAGAGTTGCAAAAGCCATGGCCTAAGGTGGGGAAGTAGGATTGACATGGAGTGAGGAGTGGATAAGGGACTAGGAAAAGTAAGTTGTTGGACCTGTTAGAGAGCTGAAGTAAAATTTAAGTGAAACAACCTGTAGGGGGAGTAGGGGATATATAGAAAGAAGGAGGATTTGCAGCAGACTAAACTGTGAAGTGATAAGTAGGGGAGGGTAAGATGTTTAGAATGTTATAGCAGACAGGAAGGGGTGGAGTTAGGGGAGGAAGGGATTAGGTGGTTAGGTATAAAGGAAATTATATTGGGGGTGGGTGGGAATGGGGGTGGGAGAGGAGTGAAGTGAGCCTGAGTGTAGCGAGGGCGAACTTAGCAAGATTGTCCAGGAAGAGTCACCACAAGAAACAATCAGCAGGGCAGGAGGGAAAGAGTAAGGAGCACACAGTGAGAGTCAGCAGGTAAGTAGAAGAGGTGGAGAGGTGTAGACAGAGAAGGAAGAGATGTAATAGCGAGGTATACACAGGTATTTCAAGTAAGATATAAAAACAATTAAAAGGAAACCACAAACAGGAAAACAAACAGTATAGCTAACTAAGAGAGAGTTTGATACTAGGGTAGTGACTAACTTATAGATGGCAGAGAGAGACAGAGGTAAGGTTTCTAAACAGGTGAGTATGGGGGGGGGCTTTCAGTGGTATGCAGGTATCCTGTAGAGTAGACAAAGTAAGACTACTTTGTGGTATGAGCTTAGAACATACTTTTAGTGTAAACTGGCTGTACAATAGAGCACAGCCGTAATTCCAGGAGTTGGAGCAGTATCAGTAAAGGTAGACGCAGTCTTGAGGGAATACACTTTGCTTTAAAACCTAGGGAAAACAGGAGAGGAGAGAGTGTGTTGAATATAAATAATTTTGAAGTGAATGCAATCCTGATTACACAGTTGTAAACAGTGTTTCAAAATGGGTATGTGAAATATGTACCTTTTCACTGCTGATGCCTTATCTTGCAGGGGGTATATTTTGGGCTTTGTACACTCCTGATGAGTCATGATGTTCTAAATGCCCTTTGTGGTGGCCTTTCATTGGGGAGGGAGGAGCAGTGTAGTGTTTGCTGTAATTCTTTCCAATGTGTCATGCCATAAAAGACGGGATGTTTTTTTTGCAAGTTTACTAAAAGCTAGTTCCCCAAAGATGACAATTTGAAAGCAGAGATCAACTCTTAGGTTCATAGGTTCATAGATTAGTACTAAGCTAACTGCCGTTGTGAGCCATTTTAAGCCTAGCCAATTATCCCTTGTGAGACTCAAACCCTGCACCTTGTGTTTGTAAGGCAAACACCTTAACCATTAGGCCACCCTCCCAACCCCTTCTTTCTTTCTCCATATCCACCATATATGCCATTTAACCCCAGACTAAATTCAAATCAATGCCTTGATTGCTGCAACTCTGGAAAAGACAAAAACCTGAATGCACTGATATTATTTAATGATGATGCATTTTAGCCAGTCACTGTCATTCTAGATTTGGTTTTTGTAGGATATTATGCAGGAGTTAACTTCCCTCTGATAAAGTATGTGAAATTCTCAACGTAGTTGGTAGGGGATAATCATTGTTACTTATGCCTATCAGGCTTTTGCAAACTATGAAGTCTAAATAATAACTTATTGAAATCACCCAGTGAAGGTAGTGATTTAATTCCAAATGATTTGCTGAGTATTTGCCAGGAAGCTATTAAATATATTGCGGTACTAAACATGGAAAGAGTACAGTTGTGTAAAATCTTACCCTTACAGTAGATGTCTTCTTCACTGTTGCAGTATTCCTTAAAGAAGGAATGTCTTGTCCCGGGCAGCCAGTCACTTGGCCAGTATTGATAAGCTTGAAAAAGATCTTGTATACATCACATTTAATCTCCTTGTACAGAATGTAAGCCATAAAAAGGACATACAGATGCAACTACCCAGAACTGAATTGCCCCAGAAGACAACAATCGTCACAGGGCAAAGGATTTCATGCACATCCAGAAGAAAAAAATGCAGAGTAAACGAGAGGTTTGGAGGGAGGGAGCAAATACTGCAACAATGAAGTGGACATGTACTGTTATGGTATGATTTTCCACAACTGTACTATGTTCTTCTGTATCACTGTTGCAGTATTCCTTAAAGAATAAAGAGTAAAAGCTCAGAAAACAGAATGGGAGGTGGAAGGCTGGGAAGAGCTCTCAACAAACCCACATAAAATGGTTTTAGCAAAACCTGCTCTGGCCCTAGAAATCATATCCAGCGTTTAATGCTTTGTAAAGATATGCACTGAAGACCAAGTAGCAGCTTCAAGGATGGAATTGATGTCCAACCCCTTGAAGAAGGCAACAGAAGAGGCAGCAGCCCTAGTAGAATGGGCTCTAACAGAAGTAGACAGAAACTTGCCATGAAACAAATATAAAGAAATGGCCTTGGATATCCAGGAGGAGATGGTTTGCTTAGAAACAGCCAAACCCTAACACCTGGGATGAAAGGAAACAAAAAGTTCATCAGACTTAAGAATAGTCCTAGTTTTATCCAAATAGTACTAGAGATGTTTGTACAAATCCAAAGTATGCAGGACCCTCTTAGTAGCAGACTGAGGAGAAGGGAAAAGGAAGGGAATTATACCAACTGATGTAAGGACAACTCATTTACCACCATGGGCATAAAAGAAAGATTAGTATGAAGGGACACCCTGTCCCTGTGTGAAAAACAAAAAAGGAGGAATAGTCATAAGGGCCTGGAGCTCAGAAACTCTGAGAAGAAGTAAGAGCCAGCAACAAAACAGTCACCAGGTAAAATGTTTCAAAGAAGCAGAAGCAGTAGGCTCAAAAGGAGCCAGAGACAATTTATCCAAAACAAAATTAAGATCCCAAGGAGGAGGAATAGGTTTTCTTGGTGGTCTAATATCCAGAGCATCTTTAAGCAATTGATTGACTTCAAAACAAGAAGTCAAAGGAGGAGTCGAGGGCAGACAAGTAGACATGGTTGACAAATGGGCCTTTACAGAAGAATAGGCCAAACCTGACTGGAGCAACTCGCACAAATAAGTGGGGACCCCCTCATTGAAAAAGGATCCTGGTTACTAGCATGGCACCAGACTGAAAATATTTCCATTTGAATATATTAATTTTTGGTTGAGGATTTCCTTGCCTCCTGTCAAACACTGAAAATGTCCTCAGAAAAGCGGTGCCTGAAAGGGATCAAAACCCTATCACCCACAATGTCATTTGCAGAGTGGACAAGTGGGACAGATGAGAGACCAATGTGTCCTGTGTGAGGAGATTCAACAGGTGAGGTAACTTGTGATGATTGGCCCTGGTCAGATGCATTAGGAGAGGGAACCAGTGCTTCTTGACCAAAAGAGAGTCACTAGCAAGATTTTTGGGGAGTCCAACTGAATCTTCTGCAGGAGTCTTGAAATTAGAGAAAGTGAAGGGAAAGCATATAAAAAACAAAAAAAAAAACAAAAACACATGATCCTGAGAATGGGTCAGGATGGACGTTTGGAAGTTGATAGTAAACCCTGGACTTTAAAGAAGAGAGATGGTGAACTGCAGATCCTGCAACGATCAATCGGGAGAAGGCTTCTGAAGCAGCAGATTATTCAGATTATTCAGATAAGTAAAAATCTGAATATTTTGGAGCCTTCAGAAGGCAATCACAGGAGCTAGGCATTTTGTGAATACCCTGGGGACAATAGAGAGGCCAAAGGGCAAAGCAGAGAACTGAAAATAAGAAGACAACACAGACATACGTAAAATCTCCCGTGGAGAGGGTGAATAGGGATATGAAGGTAAGCATCTTTCAGATCCAAGGACACCAGAAAAGCCTGGGGTAAGAAAAGAGGAAACAGAGTTTGAAGAGTAAGCATCCAAAAAGGAGGGATCTCGAGAAAGGTGTTGAGCCAGGAGAGATTCTAAATGGGTCTCAAGGTACCTGTCCCATTTGGGAAGAAGGGGGAGGGAAGGGCAAATGGTCTCTTGGTTCAACAGGGACCCGAGAACCTCCAGGAAATGAAGAAGTTGCTCTAGATGGGGTTGAGGAATCCCAGAAAAAGGAGAGAGATTTCCGTACCATGAAGTAACCCTGACAGATGATAGAAAGATCCCAAGAGTCTGAAATGATGAGACATGTTTTGGAAGACAAAGAGAGAGTTAAAGGGACAAAGGAACCTGGTGCAAAGGCAGGAGGGGGAGGCCTTAGCAGAGGGGGCCCACCTCCCACCCTTCCTGCCCTTAGAGGCCTGGTGGGGTTGCCTGCGAACAAAGGCATACCTAGAAGGATAATTCTTCTGGAACTTTGGGATAGGAGAGACAAAAGTATGTTTAAGGTCTTGCAAGGCTTTGCCTTTCTCTTGAAGAGACTTAAGTCAGCAACAGCAGTCCCAAAAAGCTGCATATTATCCAAAGGACCACAGCAACTTGGCCTTAATATCCTTAGGAAGAGTCTGGAGATGAAGCCAGGAATAACACCTCATGACAGACCCAAAAGCTACAGCCCTAGAAGATGCGTCAGCAGCATCATAGCAACACTTAGAGTGGCGAGCCACTTGAGAAGCAGAACCTAAAAAAAAAAATAAGGCAGAGGATTTGCCATCAGAATCAGTGAGGACAGAGATAACCTGACAAGCCTTAGCAGTCAAGGCCAGAGCATACCTGGTCATGTGAGTCTGGTAATTAATAGCCCTAAAGGCCAAAGCAGAAGCCAATACTTTCCATCACCCTGCTATCCTTATCAGAAGGCAAAAGTTTAGGAGGTTTGTTAGAATAAATTGACACTACGGGAGGATCAGCAGAAGGACAGTTGAATAAAAATAGATGACCTTCAGGAATCTTATAGAACCTACCGGGTTTCTTAGGAGCAGGAGACTTGGAAGCAGCAATGAAAGTATCTAACAAGGCACCCAACAGGATGAACTGCCAGTGGTTTAGGGGTAACCACCTGATGCAACTTGTATCTTTTCTGAATATCCAACATTTGAAGAATCTCACTTAAAGAATTCCATCATCCTAGCAATTGCACACCCAAAGGAGAATTCCTTGAAAGGATACTCTGGGCTAACTCCTCTTCATCAGAGCCATAAGACAAAGATGAAACCATCTGTGAAGACTAGGACAAAACCCCCTCATCAGACACTGAATTCTTATCTGAGGAGTCTGGTTCCCTAAACCATTTAGAAGGTGTAGAAGTCCAAAATGGAATGGGTACTGAAACCTCTTGAGGAGGCTTTAGGGCCATTAAGGCAGAGAACAAGTCCTGAGTAAACTCCTGCCATTCCCTCTGAGGATCCATAAACAGGCTAAAACATGCTTCAGTTTATCTTTTCTTGGAAGGGACATCAGCCCCAACAAATACCAGAGGTTGTAATCCTTGGCAAGATACTAGAAGAAAACCTGGAACTTCCTCCTTTACCAATATTTGCTTAATCCCTCTAGGACCCTCTGAGATAATCAGCTGTGGTTCCCCTCAACATCTGGAGCAGACTCCTGCAAAGCCTCAGAGGATGGGCGAAAAGTCTGATCCATGCTGGCCTGTGACAGGGTCTTGGCAGATAATTACGAAGTAAACACCAAAGGACTACAGAGCTCTTAACTGCTGCTAGGATATCTGGTGAAGGCTTGGTCTTCTTACCAAATTGAAGTATCTTGGTATTAAAGAATTCCACCATGGAACACTGGGCTAACTGTCCAAGTTGTTGTTTTTAGGATAAATGGCCAAGGAAGACTAACAGCTTCTGAGTGTCTTAGGTACAAATGCCTTGCAGGTACTACAAGAGGTATGGATGTGGGAAGTTCCCAAACAAAAAAGATGCTGTCCATGACCATCCTTATGGGGAATCTGCCGACCACACTGACATTTTCCCCTCTTGGATGACATGAACTCTAGGTAGTGATAAAAATACAAGACCAAGAAAGTAAATTTTTAAAAAGAAAAAAAATGATCCAACAGTGCACTTATCCAGTGTTGCTAAAATTCAGAACAGCAACAAAATGTTCAAACGAACTGGCAAGAACGGCGTTCAAACTGGTGGCAAAAGAAGTTCTATGTAGTTGTATCTATACATCCCTTTTTATGCCCTGTGTTCTGTACAAGGACCATAAATGTGACGTACAGCGTAAACAAGATTTTTTTCGAGTTTATCAATACTGGCCGAGCAACAGGCTGCCCGGGTCAGGACGTTCCTGCAACAGTGATGTAGAAGGACATCATTTACTTCATTGTGTTCTTGGAGCTCCTTATGTAGTAAAGTGCCATGGTTTTGCATAAGGTGTGTTTGACGCTGACTATTTCATGTAGCTGCTAACTGTACTACAAACGTCCACCTTTTACATGCGTCAGACTACATAATCTTTTCAGTCTGGCTTTCGTTTGGAATTCAAGGTAATTGTTAGCAGGAGTTATGAGGAAACAAAATTGCTTAAAATACTACTGTCAGATCGTGACTTCATTGCATACAGATGTAATTCTCTTGAACTGACTTCTTTTCCTTGTAGTGCTGATTTGTCCATTTGTGTCCTTGAGTTTTCAGGACCTTTGTTTTTGATTGAAGAGGATATAGGGAGGGAGGGGCCACCCACACTTGGATAGCTGTAGATGTAGCACAGTGTTTTCAGAATTTTTGGTTGGCAAAGATCTAAATGTTGTCATGTTATTGAGACTATTAGTAAGGGAGTGACACACTACTGTAAGCAGTTCCTTGCATAACATTTATTTGTTATATGGAAATCATTTGCCAAGAATGTAAAGGGCTTGGGCAGTGGATTTAGTCACATTGGCTGTAAAACACGTATGGGTCCCTTATTTAGCTGTTAGAATCCCCTTTAAAGAAACATTCACAAAGTAGATCAGTGAGGTACATTGCAGCTTCATTTAAAATTTCTAACTTTCAGTTTGCAGAACTATTAAAAGTATCACCCCCCCCCCGAAAAAAATTCAGATCCAGTAACAAAATTCCATAAAAATATATAAATAAATCATTAACAATCAGTAGCCCAAGCCAATCTGGTGTAGGTCACAACTTTCCATACAGACTAAATATAGGAATAAAATCACTCGTGAATTCTTAGTTTTGCCACACATGACAACCAATAAAACTCTTTGCACCTACTTCTTGACAACACGTTAGTGTCTGATGCAGGCCCTTGAGTCTGTCACTTCATTTGTTTGTTTAACATATAACAAAAACTGTGACCAAGTGATTGCTTATTATTCTCTGTTTGCATTGCAGTTTTCTTATCCTGACGAAGTGGAGATTTACATTATTATTCTACTCACACTGCAGTAAGCCCCTCACAGTAGTTTGCCAGCTTCACTAAAGTCTATGGGTATTTCAACAAATGTATTTAGGCTCTGTATTGTTTAACATTTTGCTGTACAATCTTTCATGAAGTATGCAGCTCTGTGCCCAAGGCATAATACACAGAGATATCAGAGTATTTTTTAAAATAAGAATTGTTTAATTTTCTAAATGAAATTACATACTTGATTCTATGAATGCTAACAATAAGCGTGAGTGTCTTGGCTAGATAAAAGTTAGACTATGCCAGCGACACAAAGTGCAAACATCTCGAGTCAAGTTCCCCATCCTGTAAGTTATCTTCAATCTCTGGTTGTGCTGTTCCATGACAGTGCATTGGCAAATGCTTGTACTTTCATGCACCTCTGATGTTTAATATTTACTCTGTCCAGAGCTCTTAACTTCTTTACTTAAGAACAAGGGACAATGGCAATAAAACAGGGATACATTTGAATATTACTTCATTTCCCTTAAAAAGTTAATAGAACAACAGGTTTTGCATCAACAAGTATATTCTGATCAATAAATAGTTTGAAATTCTAATGTGCTATTGATTGACTGCAATCCTTCATGATTTGCCTGGAAATCAAACATTTTATGAGGCAGAGGCAAACAAATAAGGCTTTGGGACATTCGTCAAAACAATGAAAAGTTGAGAGGTTTGACTGCAAAAGAAGTCTTTGTGTTGATGTATTCATTTGTGTAGAAGTCTTTTTTTATTGTTTTTCATAAGAGGAATTGTGTATTTATTTATTTAAACTTCTCTAGTGAGGTAGAACAGTGATTAGACAACCCTTACAGGTTCAGACCGGCTTACATCATAATGTAATGAAGCATTCTACAGTATATAAATAATGGTTTACATTTATGAGTAAGCATAAAAAATATAACAATCAGTGATTCAAATGTTTACATAAATTTTGTCAACGCACTTTGGTTGACAAAACGAATAGTAGAGAGGTGCGAGATCAACAATATCTGGGGTTTGGGAATAAGCCCCTTCCCCGTAGATTCTGTCATCTTAGAGTTAGTGTATATCAGATGTTCTATAGTTCTAATTTCACAGCAAGAAAGTAAGAATGCCTATTTCCTGGTCTAGTCACAGTGATCACTTTTAAAGCAGTAACCTTGAATGGCTTAAAAATATGGGGGCTTCAGAATGTTTACTTTTTTTGTTTTGACTGTTCATGATTAGCCAGCTATTTCATACATATTCCCCCACTGTCACGCTTCTGCACTTTCCTTTCGGCTTCAGACCAAGAACATAGGTGGGTCATGCTACTTAATGAATATTTAATAGATCTTATTTTGTTAATTTAAACTAACAGGGTTAGATACTAGACTACCAGACCTACTTTAAACATTCATTACTGTAGTCACTGCCCACCTTACAAAGATGTTCTAGATTGACTAGAAATTAAAACAAGATTTGTGTTAGCATGCATTTTCTGAAAGATATGAAGTTTGAAACTCCAATGTAGTTGAGCGGTGTGAGACGAAGTGAATTCTGAATACCACTCAAATATTGTTCACATGGAAGGAAGGACTTCTGTATAAATCCATGCGTACATAACATGCTCATTAGTTGCACATTGTTAGAGAAAATACAGTTGTGTAAGTAAACTTACCATAACAGTAAATGTTCGAATGATCACTGCATGGGCACCTTCCATGAGCCTAGGCCATTAAACAACTTGAGCTGATCCGACTGAAAAGGCAAGTCTGGGTGCTAAGCCCTTGAGTGCTTTCATGTCAGAGAGAGGAAGGCCGAGTCCTGAATGGATAATGCTAGGAACAACAAAAATTGTGTCTACATTTTCTGCGAGTTGATACATTCTGTGATGAAGCTTGTTTTATTTCCAAAAGAAAGAAGAACCATGGTTGCCTGGGCCAGAAGAGAGTCACCACAATCCTCTTAGGGGATTCCTTCTGAATTGTCAGAAGAAACCTGGATATCAGTGGAAATGCATAAAGGAGCATTCCTGTCCAAGGAAACCCAAAGGCATCTGCCTTCCAGGCCTTCTTGCATGGAATCCTGGAGCAGAATCTTGCCAGCTGAATGTGCAGACAGGAGACAGATGGGTCTGCTTGAGGAACTCCCTACAGAAGCATCAAATCTTGGAATACTTCCTGTTCTAGTTTCCATTTGTGAGGGTCTACTCTTGTCCTGTTCAGCTCGTCTGACACAGTTATATCCCAAGCTAACATGCCTACTCTGCATAGGGGTCATGACGTGTTTCCCCCTTGCTTGGTGCTGTATCACAAAATTGTGGTATTGTCTGTAACAACTTGAAGTGGTCCTGAGGACTAAAGAAAATTCAGAGTTGAGTGCCTTG
Source organism: Protopterus annectens (assembly GCF_019279795.1). Taxonomy (NCBI): domain Eukaryota; kingdom Metazoa; phylum Chordata; order Ceratodontiformes; family Protopteridae; genus Protopterus; species Protopterus annectens. The sequence goes on from NC_056750.1 coordinate 472,296,023, forward strand.
TTCAGGATAAGCTCCTCTTTTTTTTATATTTATGTGCTTGCATCTGTTCATGGTGCCCCACACACCTTGCACTTTCATCTCTCTTGAAACTGCTGCTCAAGCAATGTCAGATGTGTCTGTAGTGCATGTTTTGGAGCAGGGAGGGAGGAGGGGAGACCTGGATTTAGGGACATTTGCTGTCGCAGGCAAGTGATTTGTCTTCTGACAAACCTCAGCACCGGGGTTTGAAAAGACAACAGATGTTTGTGCTGGGACTAGGGAGACGTCCGGCACCACTGTGTCTTTCTCACATGGAGTTTTGCCAGGAGTATCATGAGAATCTTAGATGCCTTGAGACCAAAAGTCCTGCGGTATTTCCTTGCAGTGACTGAAGTCTGAGTTGAAAACCTTAGAAATAGAGCTAGATGTGGATCTATTTTTTCCTGTAAAAGAAAAGCTCTTTGATCTGAGGTGTCTAGCTGACAACCAAGGAAGAATAATCCTGTGTGAAGGAGTCAAAAAGACTTGGTCTCTTGGATCCCCGGCTTGTGTAAGAGATCACAGATTCCTAACACTTTTCAAAAGACTGTGCAAAGATAAGTCATCTAAATATGGAAGAAAAGCTCTTTGAACTGTGGTGTCTAATTGACATTCCAGTAACACAATTCTGTAAGGAGTCAAGAAAGACATTTTAATATTCTCTTGGAATCTCAGCTTATGTAAGAGATCTCTCACCCAAGTCATTTAAATATGGAAAATGTGGATACCCTATAGCCTGCAATGAGCTATAACTGGAGCTAGACAGTGCAGTGGGTAGTCCAAACAGTAAGACAGAGAACTGATAATCTGATCCATTCACCAAAACTTTAAGAAATGCCTGAAGTCTGGATGAATAGGGATGTGATAATATGCATCTTTTAAATCTAGTGTTACCAGGAAATCTAAAGGAAAAGGAGGTAAAACGTTGTGAAGTGACAGCATTTTGCACTTGGGCACTATCACAAACATGTTTAGGAAAGAAAGGCCCAGAACTGGCCTAAAAGTATTTTCTTTCTTTGTCACTGTGACGTTGTGAGCTATTGCCAGCCTTACCAGGAGAAGTGAGACCGTGCATGTGTGGCATATGCCAGCATGGCTGGCTGACATTTTGTAAATAGTTGTCATTTGACTGTCACATTGATTTGTACAGATGCTTGTATTAAAAATGTAATTGTAAAATTTACTTGCGTTAAAAATGCTGCAACAGAATCTTAACAGAGTTCTGAATGTGTATTGTGCCAGAGTCAGGTGACTCGATGTGATCATTTTATAACCAGCTGAAGGATGGAACTCTGACAACTGCAATAGGTTCATAGGTTCATAGGTTCATACTAGGCTATCTGCCCGAGGGCATTTATAAGCCTAGCCCATTGTTTTGTGGCTTACGCCACCCCTTTAGTATGGGGAACTATACCCATTATTTTGCTGTGCCTCTGTCGAGCAGTGACACTGAGGTAATTCCTGGGGTATATCTGCAATCTCCCATCCATTGGTCAAGATTTCTCTTGAACAAGGCCAGCGAGGTGCTCTGCCTCACATGTACCGGGATTTTGTTCCACAGCATAGGGAGTCTTTGGGTGATGAATCTATCCCTCCAGCACGTCCTATTAATAGCCGTGTCGAGGTTTAAGTCTCCGCCCTTGTGGCTCTGATGGATCTAGATTTTTGAGGTGAAGCATATTCATCAAATCTGGGTTTGACATGGCCTTGTATGTTAGGCAAAGGTCACCTCTGAGCAAGCGGTGGCGACTGAATAGAGCTGGAGTTCTTTCAGTCGGGCAGCATAGGACAGATTTTGAGACCCTTTATCCTTTTGGTGAGGAACTTTTGTGGCCTCTCCAGCTGCTGCAAGTGTCGGGTCAGATACATTCTGAATGGGGCATTGTACTCAATCATTGGTCTGATGAGTGATGAGTAAAGGGAGACTATGACCTCCCTTGATCTAGATGAGAATCCCTTCATGATAAGGTGGGCAATGTAGAAGGACTTCCTAACTACTTTAGCTACATGGGTGTCGAATGACAGACTACTATCAACCTGGGTCCCCAGGTCCCTGATAACTTCTTCTGTGCTCAGTGGATTGCCACCTATTTGGTAGCTAGGGGTAACCTTGTTTTTCCCGAAGGGTATGACTATGCATTTTTGGCATTTAACTTTAGGCCGTGGCTCTGGCACCAGTTATCCGTTTCTGTGAGACCCTTCTGAAGGATATCTGTGTCAGATGTGTTTTCTACTATGGCCCAGTTTGCAGTCATCTGCAAACTTTGTCAGCCATAACCCTCCTGTGTTTGCTTGTACTTGGAAAAGTAGATGCCAAACAAGAGTGGGCCCAGGACTGAGCCCTGTGGGACACCACTTGTGACAGGCTTTGAGTCTGACATGGCGCCAGCAACTCTGACCCTGTGGGTTCTGTCACTCAGCCAGTTTGCAACCCATCTTGTGATGTATGGGTTAACATTTAAGCTGATGAGTTTTTCAATGATACCCGAGTGGGGTATTGTATCGAAGGCCTTAGCCAGATTGAGGTAGGCTGTATGGACTGCCTTTCCCTCATCAATGGCTTTGGTGACTGTTTGAAAAAGTCAACCAAGTTTAAAAGGCATGATCTGCCTTTGACAAAGCCAAACTGGGTTGGATCCAAAGTCTGCAAATTCCCTATGCCTTTATTTATGAGGTCCATTATGATCCTCTCCATGGCTTTGCAGATAAGGCTTGTCAAGCTAATGGGCCGGTAATTTCCAGGGTCTGTGGAGGCACCGCCTTTGTGAAGTGGGACCACAGTTGCAGTGCGCCACTACCTGGGTACGTATCCAGAGGTAAGACTTTGATTAAACAGCTGTCCTAGCTGTGGGTTTAATTCCTCATTGAGTTCGTGGAGCACACAGCCGGGGACACCATCGGGTCCCATGGATGCTGTGTTTTTGCTTTGGAGAGAGCAGTTCTCACTTGGGCGCTGGAGATGTTTGGGGGCTGCACTCATTTGGTATAGATATCTCTCCTTTTGGGGAGGGGAGAAGTTTGCACTGAACCTGTCAGCCAGTATGTTGGCAATGTCTGTAGGATCAGTAATCTTCACATCATTTTGAACTAGTTCTGAGCATATCTGGGAGTTTCCTCCTAGGTTTCTAACATAGCTAAAGAAGGCCTTATGATTGTCTTTTGAGTCTTTAGCTATTTTTCTCTCGAAATTTGCTTTGGATGATTTTATGAGAGCTCTTAGTTTTTACTTATAGTGATCAAGGGTGTCTTACCTTTTAAGGATTTTGCTCTATCTTGTAGTAGCTTCCTCCTTTTGTTGTAGAGTTTGTTTATGGCTGGGGTCCACCAGACTGGACGCTTGCCTTTGGTACAAAGAGTCTTTGTTTTGCTTGGGATTGCCTTATCCATGCAGTCCTGCAGGTGCTGGTAGAAGGCGTTTGTAAGTGATTCAGCGGCTTGAGTATTGTTTTCCGCCGCTCGGGGCCTGAAAGGAGACCACACTAGTCTTTAGAAGTGTGAAGTCGGCTTTTGAGAAGTTCTTTACTGTGGTCTTTTTATTTCAGATGGGGTGGGATGAGGACCTCCAGCGAGATTAGTTTGTGATCTGATCTCACCAGTGAGGGGTATACTTCCGGTGTTGAGCGTTGGGCTCCCAGGTTCGTGATGATGAGATCAAGTATGTTATCTCCTCTTGTGGGGATGGTGACTAGTTGTTCCATGGCATTTGAGTTTATGAATTCCAGGAACTTTTGGGCTAGGGTGTTTGGGCTTGAGTAGTGTTCCCAGTCTATATTAGGGTAATTGAAGTCACCTAGTATGATGGTGTTTGGTGATACATTTATCCCTCTAGTGTTTTCAGGAAGGCCATGTGAGTTTCCTGAGTTTGTGAGGGTGGCCTGTAACATGCTACAATTTGCAGAGCAGTCTTGCCTATGGTTAATTGCACCTGGATGGTCTCCGATGCATCGTGCGTTGCCACCAGTCTTGAGGTGTGGGTGTCCTTGATGAATATGGATACCCCCTCCTTTCTTGGTATTGTCCGGATTTTGGGGCGGAACGCATGATATGAGGTAAAACCTGATAGCGCTGGGGTGCTCTCAGGAGCCTTGAACCAGGTTTCTGTCACAGCACAGACATCGATGTTCTCCATACTGAGAAGGGCCTCGAGTGCGTGCATTTTGAGATTTAGACTTCTGGCATTGAGCAGCATTACCCTTAGTTTTTTCCTTTTTGTGTTCTAGGGTGGTAGGTTTAGAATTTGAGCCTTGCCTAAAAAGGCACTATGGGGTGGCAAGAGCCTTTGCCAATATCCGGAATCCCAGGGTGACAGGTGCAAGCCGTCCCTTGGCAGCGTGGCTTGTCCAGCATGTCATCCCAGGCAGACAGATACTGGATCCCCTTTGAATGACACCAGTGTTTAAGCCAATTGTTAAAGCTGATCATCTTATCTCTGTATTGTGGCATCATTCTTGGTGAAGGTAGGATACTGCTCAAGGTCAGGGTCATACCTGCCTGGGCTACATAATCAGAGAGCTCCTCAATGTCTCTTTTCATGTAGTCCAAGGAGGTGCGTCTCAGGTCGTTTACACCAGCGTGGACAATGACTGAGTCATATTTGTACCTGCTGTTGAGAGACCTGAGTGCTTGCGTTATGTGGCGGATTCTAGCGCCCGACAGGCAGCTTACTGTGACCTTCTCCTTACTCAGTCTGGTGAGCGGGACATCAGTGTGTCTGACTATGGAGTCACCAATGACTAGTGTGTCTGGCATTGTGTTTGGCCTTAAGGGCTGTGACTGTTTGACACTCTGACTGTGAGGTCTATGTGTTGCGGGTGTTGTGTTCTGAGGTGGTGGTTGTTTGGGTGTCTGCTTTGGTGGCCTCTGCTGTTTTGGTAGATTTTTGATCAGAGCCTCCGAGTATGTCTTTGTGTGTTTATGTGTATGATTTGAGGTTGTAATGGTACTATGTGAGACTGGGTCTATAGTGTGTGTGGAACCTTCTCCTCCTGACTGGTCTTGCCAGTCCTATGTTGAGAGATATTCCTGACTACAGTTACAGCCATTACATGATGATATTAGGGCAAAACTATTGGAGGCACTTCTGGATAACTTTGGGACAAAGGTGTCTGAGTTCAAAACTCTGCAACAGAAGGGGAAGGAGTTACAAGACCTGAAGCACCTGTTTGTTTCTTCTGTCCCCAAATTCCACAGGAATTACCCCTCAAAAACTCAATTTATAAGGAAACCTGCTGCTCCTCCTCCTCTTTCCAGGGTCAGAAAGAGCATCAGGAAGCAACAAACTCCTTCCAGGCCTGCTCAGACTCTGGTCAAGAAGCCTCAGTTTCCAGACAGGGCAGGTAGTCTGTGACTACCTGCCATTACTCAACAAACCTCTTGATTCCACCCCCTTTCTCTAAGAATCTGTCACTGTCTCCCTGTTTGGAAAAACATGACCTCAGACAGGTGGGTCTTATCTATCATAGAAGATGGTTATTTCATGATCTGGATCACACCACCTTCCTTGAGAGGTCTTCCACAGCAACCCAAAGAGCAGCGTCCCCGTTTTCAGGCAGTTATAGACAACCTTATTGCCCAAGGAACAATTTAATCTGTCCCTATGACAGAAAAGGGAAAGGGTTTCTATTCCAGACTCTTAACTAGTCCCAAAAAAAGATGGCCCCTGGATACCAGTCCTAGATCTTTCCCACCTCAGTATTTTCCTGAACGTATCCACCTTTCGAATGCTCACAATGCAGACACTCTTTTCCTTGATTTTCCCTCTGGGATTTCCTAGCCACCTTGGACATCAAGGATGCCTATCTGCGCATCCCCATTAAGGCCCAATTACAGGAAATACCTAGACTTTACTGTAGGCTCCTCACATTTTCAGTTCTCTGCCTTGCCCTTTGGACTTTCTACAGCACCAAGGGTCTTAAAGTGCTTGGCATCAGTGATTGCCTTTTGCAGGACTCAAGGGATTCAAATATTCCCTTATCTGGAAGACCACCTGATCCTGGCAGACTGTTCAAAGTCCTTGCTATGCCATCCACAAATGGTAATACCAGTCCTGCAAGTACTGGATTTCAAGATACACTACCCCAAGTCCAACCTGAACCCCTCTCAGGACCAAATATTCCTGATATGCAGGATAAGGACAGATGTCATGAGGGCTTTTCTGCCACTTCAAAAGGTGGAAAACTTAAGGCAGTACCTGCTGTCTGTCCTTCAAGTCACAGTATTGACTGCCAGGCAGTACCTCAGACTCCTGGGTCATATGTAATCAACTGTTTCCATGTTGCCCTGGAAAGGCTCCACATAAGAAATTTACAATGGCACCTAAAGTCTATATGGACAAAGCACTCTCACTCCCTAGAGTAAAAAATCCCCTTCCATCCTTGTTTTAGGAAAGAGATTCTCTTATAGTTGAATCAAGTGACCTCCAACTCAGGACTCCTTTTACAGGTTCCCTTGGCAGTACAGGAGATATACACAGATGCCTCAGTTCTGGGATGAGGAGCAGCCATGGGTTCCCTAAGAGTTCAGGGCACTTGATCAGACTCCATCAGATAAGAATGTATACCTATCATAGAGATGAGAGCAATTCTTCCATCCCTGAAGGCTTTCCAACATATGCTGAAGCAGGGCTCCGTAAATTTGTTCAGAGACAACACTACAGGTCTGTGTTCTGTGAACAAGCAGGGGGTGACCAAAATCCTATTTGCTATTCAGACTAGCTCTCCAAGTCTGGGAGCTTGCCACACAACAGGTTGTCACTCTGCAGGCGGTGTATATCCATTCAGAGCAGAGCACCCAGGCAGACACCTTGAGAAGGCCCATGTCATAGTGCCATAAGTGGATGCTCCACAGGGATGTGTTCTTAGACATAGTCCACAAATGGGGTACACCTCAGATCTGTTTACCTCCCCTCTGAACATGCAACTTCCATCATTTTGCACCAGGCTACCTAGTCCTCTGGCAAGGGCAATGTATGCCTTCTCAAATCTCTTGGAAGGGGATGTTTCTGTATGGATTCCCTCCCTTCCCACTTCTTCAGAAAGTCCTACTGAAAATCCAGCAGGACAAACCAGAAATCTTGTTGGTGACTCCCTTTTGGCCAAGACTGCATTGGTTCCCTCTCCTTGTGCATTTAGCCGGGGCATTCACCACAAGTTCTCACAGAGCGGACCTTCTCACACTGGATAAGGGATCACTAATCCATCCCCACCTATAATCTCTGAACCATACACTGTGGATGATAGAATTCTGATCCCTTACAGACACCTTTACAATGAGGACTTGCTCAGTCCTGCAGGAGGCAAGGAAACCTAACACTAGATCTTATTTGTCTAAATGGAAAAGATTCTCCATATGGTGTCTACAAAGACAGTTGTACCCTTTTCAGGGTGAAGTTCCCTTGGTACTGTCATACCTGTGTGAACTCTTGCAGACAGGGTTGGCGTCATACTCTGTTAAAGTCCACCTTGCTGCTATTTCAGCTTGTCTGCCTCTGGATCCTCCTTTGGCATCTTGGTTGCCTGCAAAGTTATTCCTAAAGGGAGTGCTGCATCTCAGGCCCCCCAGGAAACCTGACCCACTCCCTTGGGACCTGAATTATGTTTTAGAGAAGCTCATGGTGGTCCCTTTTGAACCAGCTTCTAAGGCCTCTCTAAAACACTGCACTTGGAAAACAGTGCTCCTTGTAGCCCTGACATCAGCCAGGAGTGTGTCAGAGCTACAGGCTCTCATGGCTATTCCCCCTTTCCTCACCTTCCACAAAGATAGGGTAACTAACCAACCCTTCCTTCATGCCCAAAGTGGTCAATGAGTTGCCCTTAAATGAAGCTATTCACCTTCCCACCTTCTTTCCTCATCCTCAGAATGACAGTGAGAGTCTTACACTCCATGTGCACAGACAACTTAGGTTCAACCTTGACAAGACCTAGTCTATCAGGAAATCAGACCCAATTGTTTTTTATCCTTACATCTCAGAACTCTGGGGAAACAGTGACAAAGCAAACCTTGTCTGCCTGGATTTCCGGGGTAATTTCTTTGTAATACATACCATGGAAAAGCCTTGGGATCTAAGATTAAAGCACATTCCACTAGGGCTATGGCTTCATCTGGGGCTTTCTTTAAAGAGCTGGACACTGCCTCCATTTTAGAGGCAACTACATGGACCTCTGTCCACACCTTTACCAAGCAGTATAGATTGGATCACATTTCCAAATCCAGGGCTGGATTTGCCAGGGCAATTCTTCATGGATTCCTAGAAAATAGTTCCAAGCCTCTACCTTCTTCTCCCCTTTGAGCTTTGGCACTCACCCAAGGGTTTGGAATACTGCAACATGAGAACAGAATAACACAGAGTAGTTGTGTAAAATCTTACCATAACCATAAATGTCTTCCTCTTCCTTGTTGCAGTATTCCTTCCCTCCCTCCTTCCATTAAACTGTCCCTTCTTGGATGGCACTGGACTTGTTCAGTTATCCTTGGACTGAGGTGCTAAGTTCTGAGGTCTGGTACATACAGACATCATTTTTATGGCCCACGTTCCTTTAGCCAACATCAGACATCTCTGCATTGACTAGAAGATTTTGTATACTGGTCAGACATTTGGGTAGAAAGAGAGGAAAACTCAAGGGTCTGGAATACTGCAACATGGAAGAGAAGGACATCTATGGTTATGGTAAGATTTTACACAACTATTCTTTCTCTCTCTTATTTTTTATACCTTTTCATTGTGGCTGGTCTTCTAGAGGGGTTCCTATTATATAATCAAAGACACAATCCTTCAAATGTGTCTTGATCAAACTTGAAAGCATGAAACCGCAAAATAGCGAAATGGCATATAAGCGATTTCTTTCCCTGGGAAAGAAATCGCTTAGCCGCCTCTGTTACTTTGCCATTTTCGTCACTGTAGTGTGATCTCGGAGTTGGTATATTTAAGTAGGGGGGGTGTGGGGGTGAAGCCCCCACTTTATGTATTGTTTTGAAGGTTTTTATTTATTTATTTATTTTTTGTGGAACAGGGATTTTTTTCCCCTGGGAAAAAAAATCACTGTTCAAAGTGTTCAGGATTGTAAGCTTTGGCTTACATGGGGTTGATAAATGAGCGTTCGCATTTTTAAGTGTTCACTGATTTAATATAGACCCTTCTAGAGAATACTTTTAATATCTTGAGAGTAACCAGGATAAGCACACAGATTAACGAACACTTCCTTCAATGCTGGCCCCAATAAAGGTTGTCCCTCCTGTAGTTCCCCACTGCAGGGAAAACGATCTCAGACTCCATGGTATGTAGGAACAAGAAAACCAGGCTATCCACGATAAGAAAGCCAAATTTATTAAATAACACAAAATGATATACAAACTGTTGGATTAAGTGCTTTCATCTCCCATCCGGAGACTTCATCAGAATCAAACTTCAACATAACATTCCCTATTTAAATAGTGTTATATCATTCCTCACAGATTTTACACAACTATTCTTTTCTTAATTGTCTGATATTGACTGTTTAACTTATGAAAAAGTAATACAATGTTTGCTAGGTTGTTTTAAGTTAACACTTGAAGCTTACAGAAAAAAAAATCTTGATCATAGATGCAAGGCAGGTGAAACTGTATGTGATTATATTGCTGAGTTAAGCACTTACTTTCATAGGTGGGTGAGTGGATGTCAGTCCATACAACATAGCTGGTCTCACTACCCTCGTGTAGACCTTCCCTTTCACTCTTACTGGTACCCATCTGTCACAAATCACTCCTGACACTCTTCTCCACCCATTCCACCCTGCCTGTACTCTCTTCTTCACCTCTCTTCCTGGCATCCCCTCTAAGAGACCTAGGACTGAGTTTGCTTATGATACTTCTGACCAGGATTCTGAATTTTCCATTTCCTCTGATGACCAGGATTTACCCTTATCTACCTATGAAGATTCTGATGCTGAGGACTCTATTCCCTCTGCTGCCCCCCCCCCCAGAGGATTTCTCTTTTGGTGAAACCTTACATACTCTCAGGGAGCATTTTCAATGGGAAAGTCAGGATTTCTCTGATTCTAAAAAAGAGGATTTCTTACTCCTGCCCCTCCTGCCCCAGCACAGGCCTTTAGCCATACCTCCTGTACTAGACATTGTTGATGATGCCTTTTTGGAATCTAGCTTGGCCTCTGACTCTCTACCTCCTGCTCCCAGAAAACCTGATAGATATTACAGGGTCCCCGACTCTCAAGTTCCTTTCTAAAAATCCTACTGCGGATCCTGAGACCATTTCACAGGGACCCAAGGGCATTAAAGCTACTACTGTCAAAAATCCTACCCCCTCTGATAGACACTCCAGGGTGCTGGATAGATGGGGTAAGAAGGTATACACTTCTGCAACTTTGGCCATAAACTGCCAGTTTCATATGTTAAAGTATCAGCAGCATATTACTGGATTGCTTAAACAGAAAATGATGTTGATTCCTGATTGTGCTGAAAATAAGGATTTACAGGATTTACTGCATTCAGCTGAACAAGTTGGAAAACATACTTTGCAATTAGGTTTTGATTCACTAGAGGCATCTTGCAGGGCTGCTGTAACTGGGTCTGTACTTAGAAGGCATGCTTGGCTTAAGGAGCAATCCTTCCCAGATCATGTTAAAGCAAAATTACTGGATGCTCCCTTAAACCAGGACCGCCTGTTTGACTACAAGGCAGAAGAAGTTCTTAAAAAGATGGAGAAAAAAGCTAAATCTATGCAAACTTTTAAAATATTTTTTTACAAGTACAACCTCCAAGGTTTAGTAGGCATGGGCCTTCCAAGAATTGGTCTTTTCCTGCTTCTTCCAGACCTTCTCAGTCCAAACCCAGATCCAGCAGAGCTCCCAGGCTTCAGTCCCAGGGTACGCACATGACTAAGCAGTGGGGGGGGGGGGGCTCCACTTCCAAATCTGGGAGTAATAAAACTCCCCCTATGGTAAACTGTCTCAATGCCTTATTTTTAAAACTTCCAAGCACTTCTCAACTGACTGCCCCTTTGGAGGGAAAGATTGCTCTTCATGCAAAGAACTGGGAACTCATTGCCCAGGACAAATGGGTTTTAAATATAGTTTCCCAGGGATACACATTTCACTTCCACATATTACCAACACCAAGCGGGTGGCCAGATCTACCTCCAAATCAGTTGGCAGAAGCCCAAAAGCAAGTACTTTCTCTCTTAAGCATGGGGGCTATTCAGTTAGTACCGGAAGAATAAAAGGGACAAGGTTTCTACTCCAGACTTTTCCTGGTACCCAGAAAAGACGATTCATGGCATCGTATCCTGGACCTTTCTACAGTAAACACCTTTTTGGTGATTCCAAAATTCAAGATGCTGACTCTTTATCAGTTGCTCCCTATGCTAGGCAAAGACGCCTGGTTGGCAACCCTAGATTTAAAGGAAGCGTACCTGCACATCTCAATCAGGGAATCTTGCTGAAGATGCCTACGCTTCAAAGCAGGCTACACGCACAGTCAGTTCTCTGCACTGCCCTTTGGCCTATCTACTGTGCCCAGGGTATTCACAAAGTGCCTAGCTCCAGTCATTGCATTTTGCAGGCAAAGAAATATTCAGATATACCCATACCTGGACAATTGTCTAATTCAGGCAGAAAGCTAGGACATACTTTGAATCATCTGGCCTTTGTACAAAGGGTGCTAACTTGTCTGGGGTACACCATAAATGAAAAGAAATCACACCTGGTACCCTGTCAACAAATTATATTCCTGGGAGCAAGCTTGAATACAACTTCCCAGATGGCTTTTCTCACCCCAGAGAAACAAATTCATTTGACAACCTACTTCAAACAAATGGCCACAAAAACCCTGCTATCTGCAAGGCAAATACTACAAGCCTTGGGGTTCATGGTCTCCTGCATTCTTCTAATTCCATAAGCAAGACTGCATATGAGGAAACTACAATGGTATCTAAAAAGCCTATGGTGTCACCATTCTCAGGATCTAGAAACAATGATTCCTGTCACACCTAAATATAAAGCCCTATGTCATAAGATGGGTCGCAAACTGGCTCAAAGACAGAACCCACAGAGTCAGAGTTGCTGGAGCCATGTCAGATTCGAAACCGGTCACAAGTGGCGTCTCACAAGGTTCTGTCCTGGGACCTCTCTTGTTCGGTATTTACTTTTCTGAGGTACAGGCCAACGTGGGAGGACTATGGCTCACCAAGTTCGCAGATGACTGCAAACTGGGCGCCATAATAGACTCTCCAGCTGACACAAACATCCTTCAAAAAGGTCTCGCAGAGACGGATAACTGGTGCCAGAGCCATGGTCTAAAGCTAAATGCCAAAAAGTGTATAGTCATACCCTTTGGCAAAAACAATGTGCCCACAAATTACCACATAGGTGGTAACCCATTAAGTATAGAGAAAGTAATTAGGGATCTGGGGACCCAAGTTGATAGCAATCTCTCCTTTGACAACCACATTGCCAAAGTGGTCAGAAAGACCTTCTACATAGCCCACCTCATCATGAAAGGATTCACATCTAGATCAAGAGAGGTAATCGTGCCCCTTTATTCATCCCTCATCAGGCCCATCATAGAATACAATGCCCCCTTTGGGGTGTACCTTACCCGACACCTGCAGCAATTAGAAAGACCCCAAAAGTACCTCACCAGGAGGATCAAGGGACTCAAACAGATGCCATATGCTGCTCGGTTAAACTCCAGCTCTACTCAGTTGCATACTGCCAGGCGATCTATGCCTGACATATAAAGCTATGTCTAACCCAGAATTAATGGACATGCTCCACCTCAGTAAATCTAAATCCCTTAGAGCCATGCGCTCGAGGGACTTGAACCTCAGCACAGAAATAAATAGAACATGCTGGAGGGACAAATTCATAACCCAGAGGCTCCCTTCGCTCTGGAATAGAATTCCAATTCATGTTAGGCAGAGCACCTCACTGACTCTCTTCAAGAAGAATCTTGAGTGGATGGGGGATCGTAGGTTTGCCCCAGGGATTACTTCCGTGTCACTATTAGACAGAGGCACAGTAAACTAAATTTTAAAAAGGGTACTTTATACTCAAATCAAGGGGTGGCGTAAGCCAAACACAATCGGGCTAGGCTTATAAATGCCCCAGGGCAGATAGCCTTGTATGAACCTATGAACCTTGCCTACGCCTAGAGTTCCTTTGGTGGGCAGAGGCCTGCCACCAAAACAAGGGACTACCATTCACAATATCCCCTGCCGCCCAAACCCTAACAACAGATGCATCAGACTATGCATGGGGGGCTCACCTGGCAGGGAAGTGCATTCAGGGCAAATGGAGCCCAAGTCAAATGCACCTGCATATCAATCAAAAAGAAATGTTAGCTGTGCAGAATGCTCTGACAACTTTCAAGGACCACATTCTTCCAGGACAGTTAATGGTAAAGACGGACAACACCACTGTTATGTGGTACATAAACAAGCAGGGGGTACACATTCGTATCTGCTCTACAGACCAGCCATGGCATTGTGGAACACAGCCCTGAGCTACCAAGTGCATCTACAAGCACAATTCCTGCCAGGAAAACTAAATACACTGGCAGATGAACTAAGCAGAAGCCTCATGGACCCACACAAGTAAAAACTGGAACCAAAGATTTTCAACATGTTGACAAGCAAATGGGGGGGAGCCCAGATATAGACCTGTTTGCCTCCTCCCAGAACTATCAGTTGGACAAATTTTGCACAAGGACTCCCCACAAACAAGCTTGCAAAGTGAATGCTCTGTCCTTCAGCTGGAAAAACCTATCCGTTTATGCCTTTCCTCCTCTGCCTCTGCTCTCCAAAGTACCACTAAAGATAAAGCAAGACAAACCAAGGATGATTTTGATTGCACCAGACTGGCCACGCCAACACTGGTACCCCCTCTTGTGCAGTGTGTCACTGTTGGCCCCATGGCACCTGCCTCAGACTCCTACCCTATTGTTTCAGCAGGAGAGCCATATTCTGCACCCTCTGCTTCAAACACTGAACCTAACAGCCTGGCTAATCACCTAATCACTCCTTTACCATCCCTCAGTAAACCAGTGATGGATATCATTTTAGAGGCAAGGAGGCCTAGTACTAGAAAATCATATGCTGAAAAATGGAAAAGATTCTGTGCCTGGAACCAATCTCAAGGGATGAGCACAGCAGTGCCCAATTTACCTCAGATTTTACAATACTTAACTGAGATGCTTCACAAGGGCCTGTTTTTCTCCTCCATCAAAATTCATGCCTCATCCATTTCAGCTCATAACACAGAACCTCCCCTCTTCTCTCATCCACTGCTCAAGCAGTTCCTCAGAGGGGCCAAAAATTTACGACCACCCAGGAGAGCTCCAACTCCAGCCTGGGACCTTAACTTTGTATTGGAGAAACTCACTCTTCCTCCTTTCAAGCCAGCTGCTACTGCAGAGTTAAAATTCCTTTCTTGGAAAACAGCTTTCCTTTTAGCAATCACTTCAGCAAGAAGGGTATCTGAATTACAGGCCGTTATGGCAGTGGAGACTTTCATCATCTTTCATGCAGACAGGGTGTCCCACAGGACCAATCCCTCCTTCATGCCCAAGGTGGTATCCAGTGTGCCCCTTAATCAGTCCATTAATTTGCCAACCTTCTTTCCTAACCCACAGAACAAAGGGGAATGGATACTGTGCTCCTTAGATGTGTACAGACAACTTGTATTCTACTTGGACAGGACTAAACCTCAAAGGAAATCTGAACTGCTGTTGGCATTTGCTGCAGTGGCAGAGGGGAAGGCTACTTCAAAGCAAACCATTTCCAAATGGATAGGCCATTGCATTAATTTATGTTACAAGCACCATGGAAAACCTATCCCACAGGGGATCAGACCCCACTCAACCAGGGCTGCATCTACCTCTACAGCCTTTCTCAGAGGCGTCCCTACCAGGGACATCCTAGAAGCTGCTACCTGGAGTTCTGTACATACTTTCACCAAGCATTACCATCTGCCAATTTTCTCTAAATCCAGAGCTGGCTTTGCCACTACAGTCTTGCAGGGCCTTATAGCTGGTCCTAATGCTATCTAAATTTCTCCTCCCATCCTTTGCTTTGGGAATCTACCCAAATGTGATGACTGCAACAGTGAAACACAAAGAACATAGTAGAGTTGTGTACACTTGCCATAAATGTAGATGTTCGAGTGTATTCGCTGTTGCAGTCTTGGTCCCCCCCCCCCCCAGCCCCCTGACTTCTTTTGGCTGTACTTTTACTCTCCTTTACTTTGCTCCAAAGCTTTTTGGTGTATTTGCTTTTTTGTTGGAGGTATAACCTTGTATATTTATAGATTTAATTGCTTCCCATTGAGGGGGGCACCTGACATCTGGGGCAAGAAAAACTGATGTAATGGCGTCGGCTGCATGTTTTATACCCCATGACGACCTGACGTCATGGAAGAAGGGACAGCAACCGACGCAGGACCCAAGACTTTATCAGGCCGACTGAGGGCTACTACAAGCAGATAACCCAAATGTGATGGATGACTGCAACAGTGAATACACTCGAACATCTACATTTATGGTAAGTGTACAAAACTGTACTTTCCTGTGGATAAGGGGACTGCAAGAACAGAGGTGAGTGGTAGTACCCAGGCTGACTTGGAGGCAACACTGTCAGAAGATAGTAGGCTTTCTGTTGAAGGGAAGCTAGGAGAAGTTACCAAGATAGAGTTGAGCTAGGCTTAGCATTTGGATCCTTCTTTTAAGGCTTGAGGGAGGTAGCTAAGGAGGCACCTGATGCTCATGTAAGGTAGCTAAGAAGGCACCTGATGCTCAAGGAAAAGGGGAGTCTGTGTACTGGAGCAAAGGGTTATTGTACAATGAGTGAATGCCTGAGTGACGGCTTGAGGGTGAGGTAATACAGCAGATAGTAGTGCCCAGAGTCTATCATCTGGCACTTCTAGCCATAGCCTATGACATTCCTTTTGCTAGTCATGTTGGTCTAGAACATGCCAAGAGTTGTATTACACAGAATTTTTATTTGCTTGAGATTGCAAGGGATGTAACAGGGTACTGCAGGACCTGTGAGCAGTTCCAAAAGGTAGGTAAGGCAGCAGACAAGGCCAAAACAAAATGATGCCTTTGCCTGTGATTGAAGAGCCATTTCAGAGGGAGGAGGTATATCCTGGTGATAGTAGATTATGCTACCAGGTACCCTGAGGTGGTGGCTCTGTACTCCATTGAAGCAGAGAGGGTGGCAAATGCTTTGAGATTTTCAGTAGGGGTAGGTTTCTTGAGAGAAGTACTGACTGACAGAGGTGCTGGTTTTGTGAGAACTGCTGGCTTGTTTGTGGAAGCTTTGTGGGGTGAAGCACCTAAAGACCAACCCCTACTTTCCCCAGACTAGTTTAGAGTTTAACCTCTCCACAAGACCATCAAAGGCCATGCTACATGCATTTGCAGATCAGTTTAGGAGAGGGTGGGACAAATATTTGCCCTATGTACTGTTTGCATGCAGAGATGTACTCCAGGAATTCACAGAGTTTTCATCCTTTGAGTTACTGTATGCAGACAGGGTGAGGGGGCCTTCAGATGTGATTTGTGATGAGTGGGAGGGTGTGTGTGTTGTAGCATATGTCCTAACTTCAACATAAATCTTCAAGAGCTTGTGGGTTTGGCCCAGGAGAACCTGGCAGGAGCCCAACAGCAGAAAAAGATTTGGTATGACAGAAATGCTTGAGCCCGAGAGTATACTGTGGGACAGAAGGTTATGGTGCTCATTCCTGTTAGATACAGTAAGCTAAAGGCAGCTTGGGAGTGACCCTTTGGAGTAGTAAGGAAGGTCAGTGATGTTAATTACATGGTAAACCTGGTAGGTAGGAGGCAGGGGCACAATATTTACTATGTTAACTTAATGAACCCTCAGCATGTCCGAGAGGTCTTGGACAGACTGCAAAGGGCAGGGGTGACCATTAAGAGTGGGGAGTGGTACGATTAGGCCAGAACCTGCTAAGGAGGAAGCTATTCAGGCATGGCCTGCCCTTGTTACCATAAAGCAAGTGAGGGCATTCTTGGGGACACCCAAGTACTATAGAAAGTTTGTTCCCAATTATAGTACAGTAACTGCTCCCCTCACAGACTTGACAAGGAAAAACAGGCCAAATAAGGTAGTGTGGACCCCAGCCTGTGAACAAGCATTTCAAAAGCTTAAAGGGGCTTTGGGAGGGCCCCCCCGTATTAGCCAGTCCAGATTACAGCAATGTCAATGCAGATAGATTCTTAAGACAGGGTATAGGTTAATGTGTTCCCAGACAGGCCCTTTCTGTCCAGCAACATTTTTCCATGGTCACTTGAAAAATTAGCTTGAGTCTTCAAAGGGGGGAGAGAAGTGACGTTGTAAGGTATTGCCAGCTGTACCAGGAAAAGTGTGACCATGCATTTGTGGCATATGCCAGCATGGCAGGCTGAAGTTTTGTAAATAGTCTTGTGTCATTTGACTGTCACGTTGATTTGTACAGATGCTTGCATTAAAAATTTATAAAAGTTGCCTATGTTAAAAATACTGCAGCAGAATCTTAACAGAGTTAACTAGATGTGATGTCCTTCTGTAACCAGTTGAAGGATGGAACTCTGGCAGTAGCAATTCGTTTGTTTTCCTTTGGAACCTGATATAAAAGATGTATGCCAGTTACCACAGTTCAGTCTTCAGTTGTTAGTTGTACAATTCAGTCAATTTTGTAGTATCTCCTCTTGCCTTCAGGAAGTGAGCATCTCAGCAGTACATCTTGCCTTGTGATACTAAGTGAGTTAGGGACAGTTTCTCTTTAATTCAGTTAGGAAAATACAGTGAGAGTAGTTTAGTAGTATTTTTCTGCATCTGTGAGATTCTTTGTGTTATTTTTTTATTTCCTGTGACTTAAAACTCTGTTGTAACTAAATATTAGGTATTCTCTTATTCTCTAGTTTATCTTTTTATACCTTTCCATTGTGGCTGGTCTCTTAGAGAATACTTTTAATATCTTGAGAGTCCTTGTGCTTATTTTAGTGACACTGTGGCCATTCTGAAAAGCCTTACTGCTTCAGTCATACTGTATCATTTATATCCATATTAATTTGACACATTATAATTGGTTATCTTTTGTAACGGCCTTAGAGTATGTGACTTTTGGCAAAAATCTACTTTGTAGTCTGGTGAGAGGGCACACAGCTGATGAATGTGTCAGCCTTAACTGTGTTTGTGTGTCAAGATACTTGGAGCTGGGGCACAGTGCTCCAAGGTGAGTCTTGTTTGGGATCTGGAGAAACAAAGTCCAGTCCCAGGTCTGGAGCAGGTTCCCTGTGTATTATTGAGGGATATTGTGATTGATGCAGAGAGAGGCATTTGAAATGCTCTGTAAATCCATTCCTGTTTTAATGACTACCTGTCAGTGATGAGCCATGGGGCTCTTTGATTATTGGCCTGGGTAAAGAGGGCTTCTTACAGCCACTAAAAGAATCCTTGAAGTAAAAGAATAGTCTGGTCTAGTGGATGAAGATTTACCCCCAGGAAAGCAGGAATTTCCTCCCACTGCCATCTGTAACCTTGATGAATGATTTTTAGAACCCATTTGTCTGAAACTATTTCTTGCCAAAAAGAAAAGTGGAGAGCCAGACTTTTTGGGAAAGGAAAATAGGCTGCCAACATAGCCAGCCTTAGGCATAGGCCAACTAGGCTGCCGCTAAGGGTGCCGCTATAGCAGGGGCACTTTTCCACTATTTATTTGGTGTAGGTAGACCAGGATGGGGGCACTGGCTGGTGTGGTGGGGGGCACCATGTAGACCTTTTGCCTAGGGCACCAGTTGACCTAAGGCCGCTCCTGGCTGCCAAGGTGGGGGTGGGGGGAGGGCAAGGTCCCTTGTAAAGTTATTCTGACTTGTTGGAGAGTCTTTGGTTTTGGGGAATTCCTAAATTCCTTTTACAACTCCCCTGCCATTTCTTCTTAAATGTCTGTTTGCCCACATTTTGTTGAGACGTTTTTTGTCATAATTAGATGAGGTGTTAGAGAATGCATTAGGAAATTTGTAAAAAAGATATAAAATCTTAGAGATTTCCTGTATGAACTTACCCATTTTGTCACACTTTTTGATAACCTCTGCAATAGTGGAACCAAAAACTACATCTCTATCCAAAAGAGATTTTAAAATCTCAGTTTTCACATCATCTGGGAGGTTCTGAGAATGCAGCCAAGTAAACGTCTTTGAAACAGTGTCGGTGGCCATAGCCCTGGAACAAGTATGAAATGAGTCATATGCACATTGTAAGCAATTATGCCTCGTAAAATGGAAAAAACAAAATTATTTAAAGCAGATTTTTCCTCACAAGGAGAAACTGCAGGCAAAAAACTTTCATCATACTTTCACAGTTACTCAGAATAAACTTTAACATATGAGCCTGCCAATTCAAAGGTCTGAACATCAAAGTTCCAGAAGGATTCACCTTTTCCCCATACCTATCAGTAATCTTCCCATCCTTGTCAGAAAAAGTAGGATTTAAATTAGTTAAATGTGTTACAGCAGAAGGATTAACTAAAGCTATAGCTGCTGGGTCAGGTTTGGGAAGAGAGTATAAAAAAGATTAAGGAACTTTATACATTCTACCTGCCTTTTTAGAGGCAGTAGACTAACCATCAGGACCACTGCAGGCATTGATACACACATCCTCCAAAGCTGATAGAACTGGAGGAATATGTGATCTGGAAATGTCTTCTGTAGCCGCTCATTGGATTTTTTGAGGACCTGAGAAACCTCATTGTTTTCCCACTGAAAACACTGGCACATTCTGGAAATAGATTCAGAGAAAGACCCCCCCCCCCCCCCCCGGGAGAATAAGAAACTGAGCTCTCCCCTGGGTCCAAATCAGAAATCTGAAGAGAAATCCCTGTATCTGTCTGTCTAGATTCAGAATCTTGCATCTTTATAGAAAAAGTGGCATCTCTCATTTTTTACCAGAAACCACCTCATAAGAAGGATCAATAGCCTGAATTACACCCTGAGCCAAACCCAGTAAACTACTCGTGTCCAAAGAAATCTGAGGAGGATGTTTTCTCTTTCTTTTTTGACAGGAAATGAGGCCACCATTGTTATTAATGGCAGCAGTAGCTTCCTCTGGAATGGGTATAGCATTCTGTCCAAACAGGGAAGTCTTTTCTGTCTGTCCCAGGACCAACAAGAGTGGTTTACCCATGCACACTGAGGGTATCCCAACAGCAACAGAGGACTCAACTAACCCCTGGTCCATAGTGGCTGTAGGTGCTACACCAGATGGATATGGGGTAAAAGGCGAGTGGCCTGAGGAACAAGTTATGGCCACAGCAAAGTTGGCCACCTGGCACCATTGCAAATTACTAGCTTCCTGTGGTGGCAAAGGCTATTTGCTTAACTTTTTCTTTTTTGTTGATGGAAGGAACAACAATGGGACTGGTAGTTTGTTCCATGGTCAAGCCAAAAATGGTGCAGTTTTCTCAGGGAAAGCAAGTAGCAAAAGCCAGTAAAGTTTAAGTTTTTAAAAGTCACTTTTTTCTCTCAGAAACACAATAAAAAGCCCTTTACAACACTTTACCAGCTGTCTAATTATGGTGGCTGCCAAAAAAGCAGTTACTAGAAAGTGGAAATCAAAATTTAACCAACTATATTAGAAGCAGTGAATATAGTAACAGAGTTAAAAAAAAAAACTGGAATTGAGATCTTTAGAAAAATGTAGGAGCAAACTACGTAGGAAAAAAATGGGAATTGTGGGAACAATACATACAGGGGAGGGATGAGGTTTAAAAGAAAACAGGAATTAAATGAGCTGTGTAAGGTTTGACTGAAAACGATTGTAAGTGGTTTATAATGTTGGTAACTTGGAGTGTGTCCGTATGGTTTGTTATGTGAAATGCTTGCAAATAGGATTGTGTTGGTGTGGTTTGTTTTCATTTATATAAATGTATGATTGCTTATGTAAAGCCAACCATTGATCATCAATAGCTGTAGAGGAAGTCTTTCTTCTACAGTAGGAAAGCTCTGGAGGACTTGACACCCAAATCTATCGTTTTAGTCTTCTCACCTTAAGCTGGCTGTGTGTGTGGAAGGTGCCCTGAAGATTTCAATGCTGGCTGTTCT
Source organism: Protopterus annectens (assembly GCF_019279795.1). Lineage (NCBI taxonomy): Eukaryota > Metazoa > Chordata > Ceratodontiformes > Protopteridae > Protopterus > Protopterus annectens. Next base: position 472,317,128 of record NC_056750.1, read on the forward strand.
GTCCTTGGCAGGATATATTCCTTAATAGCCATGGCTACTGCAGGAGTGATCAATGTGATAAACATACCAAATTTCTAAGTTGTCTGGTCCAGATTCTGGATGTATAAATGGTTTTGTTTGTGTGTTAAAATATCTTGTATTTTTATTTGGCTGAAGAATGTGAACTCTTGAACCTGATTTTAATGTTGACACAGCAACACTATTGGCATTTCTGCCAGATGTTCTTGAAACACCAAGTGGGTTGTGTATATTGTCATGTGCTCTGGGTGCTTCAGTTTTTATATAGGAATGACCACAGGAACTTTGTGTAAGAGAATAAAGGAACATGTCTACGCATTAAAAACTAAAGACAATACCAATGCATTGTTTAAGTATTCCTCTGTATGTACCACTTACAAGAAATTTCTTTTGCTGTTTTGGAATCTGCCCCTCAAGATTTAAAAGGAGATAACTGCAAAACTGAAGTAGAAAAATGGAGACATGATGGCACATTAGGCTGGCAGAAAACGAACCCCCCTTGGGGTTAATGACTCTGTCAATATAAAGTGTTTTTTAAGAGAGAAAAAGGTGACTATTCAGTGAAACATTACATTTCAATGTCAGTTGTCAAATTTTATTGATTAGTTTATTAGTTAAGCAAAGTTTTATCTGATTGTTTCATGCATTTTCAATTTATATAAAAGCAGTTTTATGCTTGCAGTTATTTTCTGATGAAGTCTATTTGGGCAAAAGCATCTGTTAAATTTTGAATATGCTAATCTCACTGGTCCTGGTAATTCTTTGAAGCATTTGTTTTCTTCAGTGTATGCTTTGTTTTTTTTTTTTTCCATTTCTTTACAGTTGGACTGTTTTTTGGGAAGCTTTTCAGTTTTGTTTTGGTGAATTTATTTATTTTTTTGCTGTTCAAGTGGGGGGGGGGGGGCAAATGAAGGTCTCTCCCTGGGCTCCAAATGACCTAGCTATTCCTCTGGACTCAGGAGTGCTGTGCATTCTGTGATGGGGTGAATGAATGCAGCCAGACTAGTGATTAAATAAACCTATGAACAGATTCCATATGTGATGCAAAGATGGTCAACAGAAATAATAAAACAAATGCATATGTTGTTTATAGGAGACAGGCAAAATAATGCAGTTTTTAATTGGGGATGAAGGTGTTGCTGAAAATGAGCTGAAATATGTTGGGTAAGGAAGTCCTTTTTTCTGTTACATATATGTGTATATATATATATATATATATATATATATATATATATATCTACATTGGTTACGATCTCAAATAAACACACTGATGTGGTCCAAACATTAAACTTTATGCAAAGTTTGAACATTTTAAAAATGATGGCTTATGGCATAATAAGAAAATATTCTTTTGTAAGACGCTGCACGTTAGTTACATGCTACTTATGTCTTGAGTTCTACAACTGCAGAAGGTATGTGTGTGTCTGTCGCAATAACCTTTTATTAAGGTGTAAAGTAAATTTGACATGCTGGGTTTTAAGTAAATTGTTTTAATTTTAAGTTCTCTAGTTTGTGCAAATGTTTTGCATCATAAGCTAAGAAAATGAGCATACTTCTCAACCTCTTAGAACAAGAAATCTGGACAAAGCTATAAACAAAAGGACAAAGGCCCAAAAATAGGGGTAATTTTTAAATATTCCTCTTACAAAATTAGAAAGCTGATACAATAACAGGTTTTGCATTAGCTTGAATTTTCTGAAGGATATGAAGTCTGAAACTCAAATGTCCGCCATCATTTTCTAACTTCAGTCTTTAATGATTTGCCACTAATTTGCCAGAAAAATCACAATTTTATGAAAAACAGACCAAAGATATGAGGCCAACATTTGAACATCTGTGAAAATCTGTACAGTTGAGAGGTATGAATGAAAATGATTTCTAAAGAAAATAAAGCAATGAGGTGAGCAAAGTTGCAGTGCTACTTATGACAGAATGTTTGTTTTTATTAGAAAGCTATAGTGATGTAGTCTGCAAAATTTAGAGAATTTATTGCAGCTAGTGTACTGATTAAATTTCTAAATTTAAATTAATTGGCTTGTGATATTAAAGTAAGTTTGTGTGTTTTGGTTAGAGAGAGGTCTGCTGACACTTTAAAGACACAAGGTGTACCGTATAGATGCATAGATTTGAGTAGTTGTACTGAAGGTCTTGTTATGGCCTCCGAATGTACTTCCCTTTGAGTATATAATTCCATAAAGCTTGGAGGTGAAAAAGTAAAGCAACAAAATTTACTGTGGCAAGAAAGTCTGTGAATGTGATTTGTAGGTACAATCTCCTATACAACTTGGTCCTCAAGGTAAATAAATATAATGTAAATGTCTCCTCCATTGTCCAGTCATGCATTGTGAGTATTCAGTACCATTGCAGCTGCAGCTATCAACAGAATGTTTTCATTGCTTTGACTCCTAGCTTTCCACATTTGAATTTTACTGTTTCTACCCGATACTTCTCAACAGATCACCTCTTCGGATTTGACACAACCTTTACTGGAAGTATTACCTCTTCACTTCTTTTACCAGCTGTATCCTTTCTGTTCAGCATATAACCTGAAACATTTTCACTCCAGTTTGTGAACGGAGACATTTGCATCACTTTATGTTCATATGCTCCAAGTTCACCATTCTCTCCATATCTGTAATTATTTTCTGTAAGATTCTATCATTACTGAGCAAGAATGTTTTACCTACTACTGTCCTTACCTTACATTGCCCCATGCCTTCAACCAATTTATCAGTCTAATTCATAATTCAGTTAATTCTATCACCTCCATTTCAACAAAGTTCAGTGCCTCATACTTTAAGGATACACAATAATATTATCTAACAGTCAAATTTATATTTATCCCCCCCCCCCCCAAAAAAAAATGACTCTGGCAGAATTGCAGATGAAATGTTAAGAAACAGGAATACAGTGACTTTTCTGTATCTGTAAGTTTTTCTTTATCCAGTTTGATCTGCAAATTTTCCAAGACAGCATTAGGTCCCTGCTTTAGCTTTTCAATTACATAGGAAAAAAAGAAAAGGTGATTTAAAAATCAGTTAATGAATATGGCTGCATGTATTGCAAGCGTGAGATGATGATGATGATGTCACTTGCGTATTCCTGTTTCATTTTGTAGTAGCTTCAGTTTTTGTAAATTCCAGGCAGAGTAATCAAGTTTAAATATTTTCTACTGTTCTAGCAATGTGAAAAGAAGATCTTTCATTTCCCCAGTGTCTGGTGTTTAGGTGCCCCTACTGTATGCAAGTGTCTATATTCACCGAAGTGCAGTTTACACCTAGCATGACCAAACCTATGAGCAAGTCCCTGTAAACATGAAAGCTGGCAAATGTAAATATCACAGAATGAGTTTACTGAATGAACACAGAAAGGTGAAGTAATTGGACACTGATGAAAGCAGTAAAGATACCGATACTGTCACCAACATTACGTAAAGCTTCACATATATAGCCCAGTGACAGGTTGTTTTCGAATTAGTACCACCAAGTAGAGTTTGTTGAACAGCTTGATCGTGTATGGATTCTGTAGTAAACTTTTGTTTTTAAACAAGAAACATTTTTATGAAATTATCACTTGTGAAATAGACAATCTTACTTTTATATACATGAAAAGCCATTGACATATTTTCAGTTCTGAACATTGTGCATCACTTACCTATTTAGTTATTCAATCAAACATATAGTTCATTCAATTCCTGCCTTAAACTGCATTCATCCTCCAAAACATTATTCTGCATCTGTTCCCACGGTTCCCATTTTTTCTACGTAATTTGCTCCTACCCTTTTCTAAAGACCTACTTCCAATTGTTTTATTTCACTTGCTATATTCACTACTTCTAGTACAGTTGGTTTAGACATTGATTTCCATTTTCTTGTTATTGTTTTTTTGGCAGCCACCAGAACTGATTTCAGCAAGGCCTTACTGTATCTAGCCATTCCTAATTATGTATCACAACTCAAAAAAATAATTTTCTTTGTTGCATCAATTTGCTCACCCAGTATTTGTGATAGAGTAGTCAGAAGAAAATTTTTAAAGACTGCCAACTCATTACCCTCCCAAAAATATGTTCCCCTTTACCTCTTTCTTACTCATCACACTGCCAACATTTGGAGTCTACAGGAGGAACAATTCTTTGGAGTCTGCTTGGGATATAAAAATACCATTGCAGACACTTCCAAGCAAAAATCCTTAATGTTTTAGACTTTGCATATTTGGAAGCCATTCATATATCCCCCATTGTTTCTTTGTGAATTGCTTATCCAATCTCTCTTCCTAATCCATTCTAACCTCCTCTGATTCCTATACTTATCATGCAGTTATTTATATGTTGTACTAATTATCCTTTTTAATAGCAGCTTTTAGAGTCTACTGAAAACTCTGCCAGTGCTGGTCTTTCACTTAGGATCCTCCTATTTCGTTCTTTTTGCCTATACTCTGATATCAATCCTTGACAGGGAAGGCACTCTCTAGCTTGCAGTCCAAATGAGCTTTTGGTCGCCTTCCATTCTTTTCCCTTTCCCTCTCTAATTATTTGCTTCCAATAGCTTGGCTCCTTTGCCAGTTTTCTGCAGTACATTTCCTACCTCCTCTTGCCAATTCTGTCTACTCCTAATTGCAGTCACCCCCTATTGTCAGAATCTCCCTTTGTCTCTGTATTGGCTTAGTTCTTAGAATATTATTTGCTATTTTATGAATATAAAATTCTATATTGTTATTCTCCTTCAGCATCTGCATCCAAAATCCCAGTCTTTCTTTGTTTCTTGAGCTTCCCCCCATTTCATCATCCTCATTCCTTTCCACTTTGAATTATAGGTTTCTGCTTGTGCAATGTATAGTAGCCTTCAAATCAGGTAATCCCAAACCACATTTCTCTACTGGAAGGCTCAACTTGTGCCTTGCTATCTTACCCTCCTAGGTAAAATCCTTAAACTCTTTATTAATTGCTATCCACAATTCTCCTCTGGTTGATAAAATATACCTGAACTGGGTATAAAACTAAAGGACTAAAACATTTGCACTGCTTGTATCTTGTTATCCATATCCATAAAACAGAGCTTCCAGTTTCTCAGTTTTTGTTTTATCTTTTGTTTAGTCTCTTCCCACTTATCCTTAGCTGCCATTGCAGAATCCTTTCTAATCCATAATCCTAAGTACATTATTTTATCGTGCCCCATGAGTAGAGGTATTGTAGAACCAATTCATGTGTGGCTGCTTAGTTTACAGCTATTAACTTTGTTTTCTCTTCTTTAATTTTGTGCCCTGAAAAGAACGGTCTCAGAATGTTTCACAACACTGAATTGTCCTCTTCTGGTTTTATTAGGTATAAAATAATATCATCTGCAAATAAAGCCAACCTTTTTTGAATACCATTACCAACTATGTCCTTGAATTTCTGAGTCCCTTATTTTCTTTGCCAATGTTTCTAAATATAGCACAAGTACAAGGGAAACAGGACAGTGTAGTAAACTTGGTAACAGCCAGGATATAACTGGAGTCTGAAATATAAAATAAGTGTAATGAGTTAAACTAGTTGCTTGACAAAGTTTTCCCAGAGCAGGAATTAAGAGAGTTGGGCTGTCATTGCACTTTCCCTGTTCATATCAGTGATGAATTAAAAAAAAAAAAACTCTCTTCTATCTTCCTGCTTGAAATTTTGGTTCTTTATGTGGACAGAGACACAAGACGACAATATTTTGTATTAGCTTGTTGTTCATCTTACATTGTAGCATGCTTTCAAAGTAAAATCCATCCTGGAATTTCTGTATCTCTAGGGGTAACACAAAAATATATAGTTATAAACAGGAAAGTAACAGGAACTTTGACAGAACTTTGACTTAAGCAAATGTAAAAAAAAAACAGATAATGAAAAGTCTTTTTCCTATCCCTCTGAGGAATTGTTAAATCAAGCCAAACCTCTTAGACATGCTAAAAGTTTTATTGGGAAGCAGCATAAATACATGTTGCATTTTGTGGTGGATGCGTCTAATTTATGGTTGTAACTTTAGAAGCTGTTATTAAGTTGCTGATTCAGGATGTTTATCTTGAAAAACAGTAGAAAATAAATGCATGAATTCTCACTCAAAAGAAATGCAAAACTCTTATTGTGTCCCTGTAAACTTTCATCTCCAAATATACTGCCTGCTAAACTATTATGTTGAAACTGCATCAATAACTGAGGGAACTGGAGTTTTCTGTCATACTATCTTTGATTTCTTCTCTAAATATTTAATGTGGACTGAATGACTAGTAACAGCACAAATGCAGTACTGTTTAAATGCTTGTCATTTTGCACTGTGTGTTTTGTCCGTCTTACTCTTGTTACATGTTTGCTTAGGGTGGGTTTGCAAATGATGTGAAATAGCACAAAAGATTTGTTAGGTGTAATACATTATAACAACTTGCAGTAAAATACATTCCAACAAGTGTACATATCATTCCTTCTTTAGAATTGCATGGTTGCTTACTGTATGTTCTGATTATATATTCAGCAATGGCTCTGTTTATACTTATTGCCAATATGTGTAGGGCCTGCCCTACTTCATCCCAATGTACTGTTGTTCGTTTTTCAGTCTGAGGTGGGGTGATCTCTAAATATACTGCATCGTAGATTGCATCTTCTCAGAGAAAAGTGAAGTACATTATTCCCTGTTCTCTGAGTTGGTCTGATCTTGCAGTTATGTTTATAAATGGGGGTTGGTATGGGGACCGGGGTTGGTATGGGGACCTCACATCAGGGGAGGAAGGGGAAATACTTTAAACTAGACTCCGTGACTCTGTTGGATTTCTTTTAAGGTGGTTAAGGTGGTCAAGTGGGGAATTGGGACAGTCTGACCAGCAAGCTGGGTGCCAGACAGACATTGGTATGAGAAAGCAGACCGTTGTCGGTCACATAAGTGATGGAATTTTGCACCGGCGTTTTTGTTCAAATTGTACATGTATAGGTGGCCCATTAGGTCAGGTGGCATTTGCTATAGCAGTATTTGTCTATTCATGTAGATTTGCCCCTTCTTTCTAACTATGAGCTGTAAATGGTCTGAAGCTTGTTTGGCAAGTTGCCTACCCTCTTTGCTTTTCACCATAGTGTAGCTTGCTGGATTTAGGGAATGCTAGCTAAGAGGAAGGAACCTACTAAAATATTATATTGCCTCTAAAGTGGATGTCTTCATCTATTGAGGTACAAAGTTGAGAGATATGTTTAAGTATGGAACATATTTTAGAAGAATACATTCTGTCTTTCAGTCCACCTTTTTATTTTATTAGTGTAAATGGTCTGGTTAAAGGTCATTTTAAGAACAACCTGAGTCAAAGGCATAAGATAAGATTATACTGATAGTCATGGTAAAGTTGTACAATTTTCAGTGCAAATTTGAGTATCCCTTTTATGTTACCAATGAATGTAGGGGAGGGAATACCAAGCAGCAGGTCTCCAGTGGAAGCAGTCAGCTGCATGGACCCCCCCCCCCACACACACACACAGATACCCTTGGATTCCAAACTGGGCTCGCCCTTAGAACTGAGAAAATCTGGAGACAGTAGGAGAGGCTAGTAGACCAGGTAATTGACAGGGGCAGTGCAGTAGCAGGAAGGAATGAAGGAGAAAAAATTTTCAGTACAAATTTGATGTGCAGAAATCAGTATGTGTGCAGTATTATAATTAGATATGATGGCTCTGATGTAGAAAGATGAAGCCCTGACTGTTGCCAGTGAGCCCAGCACCAGAAGAGTTGGCTGTGGGTGTAGGAAATGTAGTGTATACTTTACTGACTTGCTGATCTTGGGGGGAGGGAAGAGTCTTAAGCATCAGTGGTGGTACTGGGGGATATGGATCCAAAGCTATGAATACTGAGTACTGAGGCAAGCACTGGCAAACATTTTTGGCCTTAAGTTATTGGATATCAGGTGCAGGGATGGTGAATGAGTACAGCTTAAAGCAAAAAAAAAAAAATCTTTCTGACCTTGCATATAATGCAGTAATGTGATGCTGCAGTTTCTTAAGTAATGGGGGAATATCCATTTCAGGTATTGGGGGTTAGAAGTGACTCCTGGCATCTGAGATTGAGGAGAGGCTAAAATGGCAGCTGATGGCTGGCTGCTGGGGTCCTAAAAGATTAAATTGAAGTATTTAATAGTCGAACAGTGTACCATAGTTTAAACCCGTATCAGTACTTAGAAATCATTCAGCTAGCAATGATATGTTTCAGTTACTGTATAGTTAACTAAGCTAGAGGCAGTATCTGAAATGTGGCCTATCACATTAATTGTAGTGGTGGTGAATGAACCTATGATTGAGACTAAATGCTAACATAATACAGGCCTAATTCATTAGAATTAGAGAAACTAATTCATTCACGTTACAGTATTACAGTTTCTCTTTAATTCTAATTAAAGAGAAACTGTAATTCATTCAAATTACAGTATTATCTGCCAAACATTTTTCTCAGAAGATTTTAAATCCTCAAGAAATTCTTATTCATAGTCTGTTCAAATAACACAACTTGTGATGAGTGGAACCATAGATGACTCATCTAGCACTAGGTGCTGGTCCCTCAAGTAGCACCCCCCACTTTGAAGACTGTTTCTAGTCTGCAGACCTCCTCTCTGCGGTGATAGACTTGATATGGATATATTAGAGTAGGGCAACTAAGGTTGTACGAGATCTGCCTCAGATGTGCTGTAAAGTGAGAGAGAGGCAGTCTGACTACAGTATTTTCCCATATATTTATCTGGGGTGGAAGAGTAAACATCTTGAAGTATAACAGATGCAGACTACTCCAATGGTGCAATGGGGAGTTCTAGATTTCATTAGCAGCCCACTCATCACATGGTTGTTAGGGGAGGCATAGGACAAGAATTCACTTTTCCAGTTGGTGATTTTCAGGGAGATCTGCAAGAGTTTGTCTAATGATGGGCTTATGGCAGACATTGCAAGTAAAATGGGGAAACACAACTGACTTGAGTCTGTTTGCTACCACCCTGACTTACAGCATGTCTGGTAAAGGAAATTGGCAAGGTGTCCCAGAAATCCCCATCTCACATGATAGTGAGACTATCTTGGGATCCATCGCCCAGTTCATTCTCTTTTAAGTAAGAATGAATAGATAGTCGTGGATGTGGTGGATTCTCATAGGACATATGGGGGATAAGAAAAGTATTCATTAAATATAATTGTTAATAAGATGAGGAATAGCTTACAGCAATATGAAAAAGTATGTTTTGGACAAGGAGTAGTAGTCTGTAAACAATCCCTCCTAAGGTGGTGGTGATTAAACAATCCCTCCTAAGGTGGTGGTGGTGATTAATACAGCAGTGGAATTTAATGGAAGTATGGGGCAACTGCATGCAACCCTTACAAGGAATGAAAAGATGAAGAGTCTTGAGGTCAGTTGATTCTCACCTGCTGTCAGTTTTTTTTCCTGCATTTTATATATTTGTATACTTTGGCCATTATTTTTATAAACTACCAGTCATTTTGGAACTGAGCTATTAACCATGTGTGAGACTTGTTTAAACTGAAAACTGCATTTTTTCTTATACTGTTATGAAGGTCTCTTTGGGGGAAACTGTATTACTTAGCACTAAATATAGATGTACTTTGGTAGAACAGTAGTACTCTGTTTTAACAGGTTTTTAAATTGTCCTTCATGCAGTTTATTTGCTGTATTGCTGTACTGTATGTTTCATTATACAGGCTTAGGTTTACATTTGCTTAGAAAATTTTATTTTACACTGCACACTGACAGAGGTACTGTAGATTTGCCACAGAATATGAAACCCTTAAAATATAATTCTAAATATAGTCATATTTTGACAGATAACAGAGGACTTGTATTTGCAATTGAATGCACCTCCCACCCCACCATGTTTTATAAACCATTCAATCAATGAACAAGACAGGCTGGATGTTACCTTTGAGAGTTGAAAATAAGATTGTTTCATTGGCAGGCAGTCGTCTAGTCACATGTTCACACTGCTGCTTCCTGACTTAATTCACTCTAAATAAAATCCATTTTCCTTTTGCTCTATGGTTTGCCTTGCTATTAGTTCAGTGGAAGTTGTTGTTGTTTTTCGGTTTTTCCCGGTTAAGGGTCGCCACAGTGGAACTCCGGTCCGCTAATGATTGGCAGTAGATTTTTACGGTGCCGAGTTGCCAGCTCGATGCCCAACCTTCAACGAAGGCACGCCCATTCACGCATGTCTTTTGGAACGCCACTCGGCCCGCGGGGAGGACATGCAGACTCCGCACAGAAGGCACTCCCGCACACTAGCTGAGAATTGAACGGGAGAACCTCTTGCTGTGAGGCAACAATGCTACCGCTGCACCACCGCTTACAGTGATGCACTTTACTTAACAAATTGCAAAATGCCTGGATAATCAGCCTAGGTGCATGTCCTGCCTTACTAAGCTTTCATTGGTAACATTTTCAGAAAGAAATTTAAGTGAGAAGGGAGGGACTCAGACCAAGTGTCATAAACCCTTCATTTTAAGCCTGTTGTTTCTTATATTTAGTTTGTGCAGCTTTTAATATGGATTAAAGTACATTTATTGGTTAAGGTCCATCATCTGTGTCTCTGGAGCCATGTAAATCTGAATTTCTGTAGTCTTTTTCAGTTTGCATCCCTCTCATCTTGCAGCATCCCCTTGTACATACAGTGACGTACCTAAACGTTTTTTCTTTTTTTTTTTTTGAGCTAGGCCATTGTTCCCACCTTAGGTTCTTGGGCATTGGTAAAAGAAAAAAAAAACAGGCATTCCCTACACTCATAGTAGGGTTGCAGGCATATTAGCTGAATGTTTTAGGGACAAGCTGTAAACAGTCTTCTGCATTAAAAGTGTACAGTGAGGATACAGCAAATCTTTGAAATATATAATTTTGCTTAGTAAACTTGATAACTATTCATTTTTTCCCTTTGAAGTGCTTATCTTTTTTTCAGGCATCTTCAAATAGGAAACTGATTCTTGAAGGCGTTGCCTTCATATAGCAATCCCTTTTAGCAATATAATTCAGAATAGAACTGAATTGCCATCCTGTTTATATAAGCACTTGGGAATTCATTCAGACTTTAAGGGCACTGTTTTTGCAGAACAGGTACATAAAGTAGTACTTAAAAGTGATGGGATCTGCACAGAATGAATAAGTCGAAGTGGATTAGAATTCAAAATACCTGACATAACTCATTAAAACTTCAAAACAATCATTCAGCAGCTACTATATTTTTTTCACAGTTGTAGGATGTCATGGGTCACCATCATTCGGAAAGGTAAGTAGTGAGTTAACAGTTGTTATACCGATTTCATGTGCTAGGATCACCATTGTGGGATGGGAGTGGGGTGATAAGGGAGACAGTAATGGTGGTTTCATTGGTGATGAAAGTCTGGAGCATTAAACTGTAAAATGTCAAAGTGTTTAAAATAGAAGAGACTAAAGCAACATAGGAGATCATTTAAAGAAAAAAAATGCTGGTTAAATTCAGATGTATTTGGGACTTGGTACTTAACCCTGTGGGACTTTGCAGTCTGCATGTGTACTCCTCAAAAACCTTTACATTTCTACCATAGGACCATCATGCTGACTGCCTAACTAGGCTGTTTTCATCACTATACATTTCTTTTCTGTAGTGGCATCATTATCTACATAGTCAGAAGCCGTACTATAATTTGGATATATAGAACATACTCTGAACCTAGCATGCATTGCTAAGATTACTCAGTAATACAAGAATATGCAGTGAAAAGCACACCTCTTTTTCCTGCAAGAGATTCTTCAGATCTTGGAGCACCCCCCCCCCCCCCCCCAGCATTTTGTCTGTTAACTTTGATAATCCTTTTAGAAAGATGACTGGTGTATAATTAAGATTTGTTCCCCCCTTTTTCCCTTGTGCATTGGTATAATGAAATTGTCCATCTAGACTCTTCCTGCAGAGTAGCATTCCTAGAAAGATGCAAAAGCGGGCTTCATGGTGTAGAGAGAAGAGCTCTGAACTATGATCCAAGAGATCAGAGTTCTACTATTGGCCATGGCGCTTTAGGCACCAGTAAGGGGAGAGTGAGAAGAATGAAGTGGCCATGGCTGGTCGCCTATCCCTCTGGGTAGAGGGAAAGGGATTGTGTGTCAGGGAGGAATGTAGCTTGCTGGTGTACTGGAGAACAGAGTGGAATGCATGTCAGGTCAGATGGGGTGAGGCCACAGAGGAGGGGCCATGCTAAACAGTGTAAGTGGGGCATGGCCTCATATTTCCAATTGCACACATTTTGAGGGGTGGGGTCTTAAGATAGGCACTTCACCACAGAAGTGGAGACGTTCACCTCACAGGCCTGGTTACCTGGAACTGAAATTTGAATGGGGGGGGGGGGGTTTAGGGCTGAAAATCTGCCCATCCATGGCAGTCTCTCAGCAACCAACCTGACCCTCACCCCTGGTGGCTGAAGAGGAACAAACAAACCAACTGGGTGACTTGGGAGGGGGGAAACAATAGTCAGCGTAGGGATGGAAAAAGACCTGGAAGAGGCAAAAAAAAAAAAAATGAATAAAAGACCCAATGCAAAGTGCAAACATTCAAAAATGTTCCTTTAGGTTTACTAATTCCATGTTTCAGACTGTATCTGTTGTAAAAGGGTTATCTTTTTAATTGTATCTGAAGTGTATATTACTGTCTTCAGGATAATATTGAAGAGAGTATCTTATGCAACCCCTTGTGTTCTTGACTTGTTTCTTGTATGAAAAAGGACTGTGGTATAGAACATAGTCTCTGACCAATGCTGTGTGCAGAGTTGGTGTGTGAAATACTGCCATAGTCTATCCCTACAATGTCCTCCGCTTCTGTCAGTGCTTGCCTACTGTTTTGTTGAAGTCTTGATTATTTTTCTCAAGAACGGATAGACATGAGTATTCATTTGGAACTTACTAATTTGGTCTAATACTTTTCCTACATATTGGTCCCTTTTTTTATCTCTCATTTCAGAACAAACCTATTTTTTAAAAAAAAAATCAAACCATTCAATAAACAGCATACTTATAATCTCAAAATTAAATAATGTAACCAAATTCCATATAATTGAAAAAATAATGAATAATTCATCGCAATAGTAATAAATGTGCCATTATTCTGAGGAATTTGTCTGTTTTGTTTTTGAACAAATCTATTTTTGCACATTAGTTAAGTATACAGCTACCTGTTAATGTTTAGTTTTTATATAACTTCTGAGTTTGCTTGCTCTTGGATTGTATTTGTACTGCACTAACCTCCTGTACTTCTACAGGTGCTGAATTAGATGTATGCATTTGCCTTATAACATGGGGTGTGCCACCTACGTGTCTGGTTAAACTTTATAGATTTGTGGAGTATTTGTACAGTGGTTGATCATCTGGATGTGCATTAACATGGTTCAAATTTCCTGCATACTCCTTTTTGACCATGAGTTCCAACAGCTGTGGACTATCTGGAAACTTGGTTAAAGGAGAACCGCATGCACAGACTCAAAAAACATGTTTATTTCATCATGGTTTGGTCTTTCCTACATTTTAATACTACTCCTGGACTATTTCATTTTTTAAATGTAATTTCTGAGTCTGACCACAAAGGGTCTACCATCTTGGTGATCCTGATTGTTTAGGCTGCCTCTAGGTATCCCACAATGCAGTGCTTGTCTATATATATAAAAAAAAAGACATCATGCAGGCCTCTTTCTTCCTAAAGCTACTGTCACTGCATTGATTTTACATGCATATACTGCTGTCTTTGTCAGTTAGTTTTAAGTAACATTTCATGCCATTCAGTGACCATTTAAAACACAAACAGTGCAAATGCCACAGAACAGACTTTCAGAGGGCTTTTTACTGCGGGTTCTTTTTAGAATGGCTAAATTGCATTGTGAAGTGTGATTTGTACTACTTTGATTCATCTCCCATCCCCCTTACACCTAGCTTCCCTAGCTGTCAAACCGCTAAAGGTAATTTGAGCTGTTACCTGCTGTGATCGACAGCTCACAGCAGGAAACTTGACTCGTGTACTGTTTCCTTGTTTTACTTTTTGTATGGGTAGGGGAAGGATCAAGGAGCTGTGACATCACAGCATGGGTGGGTTTTTAGGGCAGTCATGGTGATGCCAGTTTGGGGGGAGGGGGGGAAATTGGCCATAAAACTACTTGTATTCATTGGCCTTGATGACATCAATGAATTGGAGACTGCAGAAAGCTTTTCCAGGGAGGGATAAAAGTTTTTTGAAAGTGAAACCACCATAGTATAGTAAGGTACTGTTCCAGTGAAAAGAAACGGTGGATTTAAAATATTTTAAATGCTGTATTGCTGTTTATTCATAGCAGGGACGGTAAATAGGGAGAAAAAGGACAGAGAAGTTGAGCATTTAGTAATAGAATCCTGTTGTCCATTAATATTAATGCTTCCAAGATAAGTCAAGACAAATATGGAAGGCCTCTGGATGACAGTTTGCTGATGACTTCAAGCTTTGGGCAGTCATTAAATCCCTCAACAGTGTTGATATCCTTCAGGATGGTCTAGATCAGACATACGATTGGTGCCAGAATCATGGCCTAAATTTAAGTGCAAAAAAAAAATGCGTTATCGTACCCTTTGGGAAGTCAAATACTCCTGCAAATTTCATCAATAGCACACCCATTAGAGTGGACTCAGAGGTGAGAGATCTAGGTACGCAGATAGATAGTAGCCTGAATTTTGACTGCCATGTGTCCTACAGTGGTGAGGAAATAGTTTTATGTGGCACAACTTATAAGTAAAGGTATGGCATCCAGATCCAAGGAAATTCTAGTCTTGCTATACTCAGCCCACGTTACATCAATAATAGAGTACAATGCACCATTTGTCATGTACTTGACTAGGCACTTAGCATCTGGAGTGACCTCAGAGGTTCCTCACAAAGAAAATACAGGGTGTAAACAACATGAACTATGCGGATAGACTAAAAGACCCATCACTTTACTCTGTCTCCTACTGACTTTTAAGGGATGACCTATGCCTGACCTACAAGGCACTCACAAATCCAGACCTGATGGAGCTGCTACACATCTTCAAGTCAAAAAACGAGAGGTTACCTGATCTAGGGATCTAAACTTAGTCAGTGATGCAAACAAAACATGCTGGAGAGACTGGTATGTGCCACATAAAATGATTTCCTATTCACATTAAGCACAGCCCTTCCCTGGCCCACTACAAATGCAGTTTGGATCAATAGATGGGAAAATCCACTGTCAGAGATGCTGGGTGGGCAGATTGATATGATGAGGGAGATGATTTTTCTGAGCTATGATACAGAATCGGAATTGCCTAGGCATGGTAACGCCTTGTTGTGCCTAATAAAGGTAGCTGCCAAAAACTTTTTACTAGAAAATGGAAATCAAAATCTAAACCAACTATACTAGAAGTAGTGAATATAGTAACAGAGATGGGAACTGAGATCTTAGAAAAGGGTGGGAGCAAACTTCATAGGAAAAAATGGGAATTGTGGGAACAATACAGGGGAGGAATGAGGTTTAAAATGTGGCAGGACTTAAATGAGCTATGTAATGTTTGAAAAAGATTGGGTAGATTTTAAGTGATGTATAATTGGAAATGGGAGTGTGTCAGTATAGTTTATGATGTAAAATGCTTACAGCTAGGATTGTATCGGTGTGGTTTGTTTTCATTTGTATAAATGTATGATTACCTGTGTAATAAGTGATGGTTTAATAAAGATGTTTCTTAACAAAAAAAGAATGTCAGGAGCTGAATCATTTATGTAATGTTGCTTAGGTTATAAGATATATAGCAATATTTGTAAAGTAAAATGTTTGTTAATTATAGTGTGATTACTTTTATATGAATGCAAATTTGCATATGTAACAAGTGATAATTCAATAAAAATGTTTAAAGAAAAAAAAATAGATGGGGAATTGGAAATTCACACCTGGGGTAGTGCCTGTGCCCCTTATGGACAGGGGCAGCCTATAAGATACTCAATGCACAGGCTCAAATCCATGCCACCCTCTTGCCCCTAGTGGCCATATATTGGGTAAAATTGGGTTATATTGGCTAGGCTTGTAAGGGCCCTTAAGCAGTTAGGTTAGTAATCTCCTACAAACCTATAAGCAACTCTTTCAGTTGTGTTCCTTGAAGAGTCTGGAGTTCTTTTGCTGGTGTTTGTAACATTTTATCTCCTGCACTGGCTGTCCTTTTATTCTTTAGCTTACAGATGCTCACTGTTTTCTATTGCCATGTATGTACTTCTGCAATATTTGCCTTGTTTTTAGAAATTTTAGCCATCAGTAGGATATCCTATTTCTTTTAATATATCATAGTTATTTTAACTTGGTGATTCAAATGCAAATCTTGGCCAGCTGGTTGCATTATTAGATAGAGATCTTGTGATGATGCATCCTTTAGCTCCACCTAGATCTTCTCTTCAGACATAACATCTTTATAGAAAGCTTGTTATTCTGGAGTAGCTTAGGACTGGGTGCTGCAGGTCACACTTTTGGTTGCACTCAGTGTTGGGCTCAAATCCCCAATTTAGTTTTTGCGATATCCTGGGATGAAGTCTGTCTCAAGCATTCTTCATCTTGTTTCTATGAGATACCCAGCAAATAGAAGGGGCTGCCTCTCGCTAGCAATGCATGCTTCAGTCTGGGCTTATTCATGATTACTGTTCTCCTTTGGTACTGTGCAGCATGCCATAGCGCACACTAACAATAAGTTCATGTGTTAAAAGCCTGGGTAATCTTTTACTTCTTGTGTGGCATTGACCTCAAATCCATAACATGGATTTTGTTGAAATTTTTTAGTTGGCGTCTTTGTGCTCCCTGATGCCTCTGTTTTACAGCCTTCTAGATGGGACAATATCAAGAATGGCTACCATTTGCTTCAAACATATTCAAGTGGTCCAGGTGCTATGGAGGTATACCCACACCTTTAAGTACATCAGGAGTGCTTGAGCAGGAAGTCCGTTCTTTTTCATCTATTATTCATGGTTGCATGAGGATGACCTAATGAGTGTTCACAGATTTCCTTGTTGACATAAATTGTCACCCAAACTAGCTAGTTATGGATAACATAATCTGAGTTAATGAGTCATTCACTCTAAGGAATTCCTATGTATTCATAAAATGATTCAGATGATTACCACCGCAGTTCATCATAAGGGGCTCTACTGAACTAGGTGTTTCTATGGTGACTATGACAGTTTGTAACATGGTATTCAAACCAGTCTCAAGGTCTGACCTCTTCCTGCACCATTTTACAGGGGTCTAGTTTGTGAAATCAATTCATAGTCAAGGGATTGAGGACAGTCAAACCCAT
Source organism: Protopterus annectens (assembly GCF_019279795.1). Lineage (NCBI taxonomy): Eukaryota > Metazoa > Chordata > Ceratodontiformes > Protopteridae > Protopterus > Protopterus annectens. The sequence goes on from NC_056750.1 coordinate 472,334,452, forward strand.
TCCATTGAATAGCCTGACTGCGCACAGTATTGAGGATGTGCAAACTTGGAGTAGATTATATTAGACGAGAAAGTTCAGGGATGTGAATTTCACACATGGGGTGTCTGGAAAAGTTGCCTCCCTCATTTCACTCTTGGTTCTGTATTTGAACATCGTTTAAAAGAGAATGTTTCACAAGCTGTATTTTGCAGTTTAGATATTCTACATATGTCCATCTCATCTAGAGCTGGTTTAGTCCAGCCTTGTAGAAAAGGGTGTGGTAGGTGTAAGTCCACCCTCTATAATTCGTAGGACTAAGATCACAGACAATGAGTTCATCTCCAGATTTGTATTGCCAATGAACGTTTTCTGATTATCTGCAAATGCTCCTTCATTTTTCCTCATTGGTGTGCTAGTGAGCATAAAATTTCATCTCCATACAGATTTACTTGAGTTTCCTACATTATCTGCAACTGTTGCTACTGTTTTCCTCCTGAAATCCACAATTTTAAAATTTTCCTGTCAGAACTGTTTCTCCATTTTCACTAGACTCATCTTAACATTTATTAAAAAAAAAAATCTTTTTTTTTTTTTTAAATATAAAGACGATTTTAGCAATTCTTGATATACTATAACTACTTGTTGCAACTGCTTTTCTCCGTAGTTTCCACTTGAGTTGCCCATTTGCCTGAAGAAGTCTTTACTTGGCTTTTCCTTACCTAGGGAAACTATCATCTTGCCCAAAAACATGCATCAGGAGCATTTATTAAAACATCAAGTTCTAATGACTCAGCTGAATCTTTCATGTTAGAATATTTTTATGATTTAGTAAAGGCCCCTGATTCATGTTTGCTCATTAATTGCTGGCAGTATTTCTTCTTCATTTGTTTATTTATTTTGGCTTGACTTTTATATTTATAGTTATGGTTGTGTTTCAGGTGGCTACGTAAGCATTGTGAAGAGAATTTTTCAAAGGTCCATTTTGATGGAGATGTTCCTCTGCAGGATACCTACCAAACATTTGGTGTTTGTTTGGAAGAGACGCACATCCCCTCTAGGTGTAAAAGCTGTGCAGAATTTTCTCTCTCTACAGTTACACTCCAAAAGGACAGGTTGCAGCTGCACCTGCTTAAACAGCATTTAAATCCAAAGCCTTCTGTATCTCAGAGAAACGTTTGGGTAAAGACTGAACACTAATAGTTCTTCCTCAGACCTCAAAGTTCTCCATGTGCCATAGTAGTGTCTCTTAAACAATTAAAAATAACTAAATACATACGTAGCTATAGTAGTGTCCCTTAAATAATTAAAAATAAATCCATACATACATACATACATAAAAGGCCAGATAGTCAGAGACCTTGTGTGCCTTCGCTAAAGTGTGAGTTGGCTAGTACAACCACTGAGCTTTTTGTTAGGAAGTTAACATTTGAAGTTATTTTCCAGTCCCATCACAATTCAAGCTCCTCCTGGCTGATTGGTGAGTTGGCGTTAGATGTAATATTCTAGTTATTGCTGAAGCTTTTTTTTTGTTTGTTTTATCATATATTTTTTTTCAGTACTTCATTCTTCAGGTCTTGCGAAATGCAGCACAAATCCTGCAGTATGAAGCTGACATGTCTATAGTCCTGAAGGTGACGCAAGTCATACAGATCCCAAATTTCCATTTAATAGGACAGGTATGTGAAAACAGTGTGCGTATATGATTGGGTGCCTGTGGTGTATGCACTGGGAGGGTCACACTGACAGAACATTGCACAGATAGCTTGCACTTTTTGTAGGCATAGCAGTACAATACTGCAGGCTAGGGCACATTCAACACTGAGCCCACAACTTTTAAACACTTGCAAACAAATATTACTCACTACCCTTAGATACACTATCTTAATAGATCTTTTAAGAATGTCATGTTTACTACAGGAATTTGGATTCCTATAAAGACAGTCAAAAAACATTTGACAATGAGAAACAGACTAATAACTGAATGCCTATGTAATTCATAAAGCTTTGCTACCTGGTGCTAAGTTCACCCTTAAGACCCAGTCATGTAACATAATTAGAAATGAGTGTCTATTACATTTCATCTTAATAAACTTCTGGTTAAAATACTAAGGTTCCTGCAATACTTTCTAAATAGGTTATTTTACTTTTAAAGTAAATTTGTTACCAGCTCTTTTTGGGGAAATGACAGGCCAGCAGTGAAGCATATGAACTGGTCGTTTTTGCATCACACAGGACTTAACCTATAACTTTGTTTTTCCACAAACTAAAAACATTTCTGATGCAGGGGTTTAGCAATGACATTACCCCCCCCCCCCCATTTCCCATTTTGTACATGGAATCAGAGTTTTGTACAGACTAAAGTGGTTAGCCCTGCCACAGAGATTTCAGCTCTTTAACTTAAGCATCTAATTTTTTCTCTCATTCCTATTTATAAACATATACATGCCTATATCTGTATAGAGTTAGGACCTACCTGTCCCATGTATTAATTAGCAATAGCATGTATTAATTAGCAATAGCAGCCTGCAGTTGAATAACTTGCCAGCAGTGTCTGAGCTACCTCCATAATTCTCAGACATATACTGTAACTTTAGGAGTTTATGGCCAAAAAATAGCTCCGAGCTTGTACCAATTATTGTAAAGATGTGCAATGCCAAAAAATGGTTTCCAAAAGTGCACAAAATGGGAGGCAGAGTGATAGCATGCAGATCCTGAATGTTAACCCACATCAAACTGAGATTTAAGCATGTGACTGTTTCAGAGGAAGTACCTTTTAAAGGCCTAATTATCCCTATTCACTGTCATGAGTTTGTGAAACAAAATATATTTTTCCATGGTTTTGAGTGGAAAGTTTTTTGGTGTCAGTACTGTAACTGCTAAAACAAGCCATGTTTTGTTGTGGTTTAGAAAAGTTTTGGTATAATAGGGATCCACATTGTAATTGGACTGAAAGTAAATAGCCTAGTGTAGATGTGGTTCTTTGGAGGAAAGTTCAGAAATCCTATGTTCTAATGGTTTTTGGAGTGGTCTAATTGGCTTTGACAATTTAAACTGACGTGTGAAAAGCTGATGCTGATGTAGAAAATATTGCAGCACATCCTTTTTATTCCTTGACGTATTCGTGTTTTAAGAGCAGTATTTTTTTTCTTTCCTTTTATTGTGAATATGCATCTTGTTTTGCTTTTGCTGTTCAGTCTGTTTGGAGTTTTTACTTGAAATTTTACGTTTCATCTTCTGATTAATGGGTATATTTCTGTATGCTGGGTATTTACATTTTCTGACAGGCCATAATTTTAGGTATTTGAATATTTTATCATTGACTGAATCTTTTAAGGGTGTATTGTGACAGATAAAGGGATTATGTTTTGAGGATATGACAAATTTTTTTTGTTTTCTCACTTGGCAGTAATATAGTACCTCAGGGTTGTACCATCTCTGTAAAAATCACTGACAAAAGAGCCAAAAACAAAACCATTTGGCCGTGTCCAGAGTTAATAAAATTGTGAATGGCTGATATCCCGATGAATCATTTGAGTCCATTTCTGCAAGATTTCAATCAACCAGAATTTTATTCCAAATGTTTTCATAAGACAATGCTGTAGTTGTTCATGTCCCATTTTGTATTCATTTAAAGTAGCATGTATTGTTAGCCAAAAACTTGTCCCTGGGAGTCCTGTATCTAGCACCCCATGAATCAACAGTAGTCCTCATGTGGTATATTGAACAAAGATATGAATTGTGCACATTCCTGCTCCTTATTACTCAGTTGTGCACAAGAGTATGTGGTCCATTTGTACCATTCGAGAAGCTCTTTGTAGCTCAATATTAAAGACAGTACTGCATAGCGTGACAGTGATGTGCTAAGTACCAAAGTAATGCAGCTTAACGTTTTACAGAATGCCTTCCAAATAGGTGCACACAACCAATACCATGCAACCTCTAAGCACAAGAATTTCAGAAAAAAGCCAAAGTAATGGAAGGACAAAGGCCAAAAATTAGGGACAAGTTTTAATTAAGTATACTGCTCTTATATATGTACAAAGTTGATGGAACATCCGGTTTTGAATTGGCATGTATTTTTTGAAGGATTTATAGTCTGAAACTCGAATGTCTGTCATTATTTTGTGACTTCAGTCCTCAATGATTTGCCAGAAAACCACAAATTTTGAGGATCAGACCTAAATTTGAGGCAGAAATCTGGACAATCTGTACAATTTTGGACATTTGAGAGGTATGCGTGCGGTTACTTGGTAAGGCTTACTGTATGTATGTAATCTACCTCACTTTGGTGCACTGTATTCTGGCCTCCTGACAGTGTGTGACTCGGAAAAAATTCACAGTGAATTGTATCAATAGTGCATGGGGGTCATTACTGTTTTATGTACATTGGCAGTGGAAGCTCCCCAATACACTGTGGTCTGGGTTGGTGTACTTCTAATGACTGTCACATAGCCAACTTTCAAATAAATAAAAGAACGAAACTGCAGAAACCCGAATGGTAACTGTTTACAAGGGTAAGTAAACGCTTGGCCAACATGCCTGTTCTTCACTGTAGTGTGATCCCGGAGTTTGGTATATTTAGTTGGGGGGGGGGGGGTGCAGCCCCCACCAAGGTGGGTAATATTTACCTCGTTTTAGATTCACTTACAGTTGGCCAAGTGTTTACTTACTCTTGTAAACAGTTGTTCTCTGGGTTTCTGCAGTTTTGTTGTTTTTGTCTCAGTTATTTGAAAGTCAGCTATGTGACAGTAGATCATTAAAAGTAGACCTGGTTTGGGTCAGGTTTGTTTAAAATAGCAAATTTGCCTGCACAGTAGGGACTTTACCAGTACAGATTTACCTCATGTCCAGTGGTGCAGTATTCTTTTTCTATACTGGTACATTTCTCAGCACTGTATGCTGAGCACAGTGCCAGCATGGTAAAGGATCATTATGCTAATAAGCTCAGAGCCATTGTGTGGCCCACAGCTGCTAATTTGTAAGCAATGCTGTTGGAAATGTACAAAAAATGGTTAGCTAAGATATTAGCCATATACAGTGGAATTTCAAAGGGATTATATGCACTATTCTGTGCATACTATGGCACATGACCTGTCAACTGTATTTAATGTTTTTTTTCCCCTGAGGTTAAGTCACTTGGAATAAAGCAAAAAGGGGAATATTTATAGTTTTCCATTTTCCTCAAGTTTGTCTGACATCAGATGTAATATATTTAATGAGTGGGATATAGAACCACAACTTGTATGCTGGAGAATGCAGTGGGTTGAACACCCTTCAGAAATGAAAAATGATGTTTAGTGATGTGTAATTGTTCTGTGACTTTTTATATTACAGCTTCTTGAATTTTTGATGTTTTATGTCTAACATGTTAAATCCCCATGTAGTTGAGCTCAGTGTTTCATTACAATTCATTTTCTAAATCTTCAGAGTGTGGAATTACTTGTATTTTCTGTATTTTTTGGGTGGAGTATTTAATAACTGTTCTTTTCCCCACCAGGCTAAGACAGTTCATAGTATATGCAACAAAAATGACCAACATGGCGGTACCCTATAGATTACAGTGATTTTTTGAGTGAGATTTTTCTTTGTAATGTGACCTTTGTGTTACATCTATGAAATATGATTATAGTTATGTTGAAATGCCATAGAGTTGTATGATAAAGGGTTTTGTTCTGTGTACACATGTAGTGAAATTTAGGCTTCATTTTTGTAAAATGTAGAAAAGCCATATACTGTGATGATGTGTAATTTCTTGTTACATACAAGTTTTACAATTTTCAAGTCCCACTTATTGCTGCTGTGTGAAGTCCTTTCTTGCTTGATGCATTAATTAAAGTGGTGGTTTCGGTGCCATTAAATACATTTTGGTATCAGCATTCCAATGCCAGTGATACAAAATGGTGTCCTGCCATTTTTGTAAAGCTAATATGGTTGATAGTAATCTTTGAGCTTGCTGTAATTAATCTGCTATACCATTACCTTAACTGTACAAGTCCAAATTTCTGAGTGCAGTAGTTAAGGCAACAAATACACAAACACTATGCCTAGGACCATCTGAGCCAGTTTTGCAGTGGTAAAGACTCCCAAAATACAACAAAGAAAAATAGAGTAAAAACTTTTTTATTTGTAGTAGAAAAGGAATAAGGACTTTTGTTCTGCTTAACATGACTTCATCAGATTCAACAATAAAATAGCATTGCAAGTGGTTGTATAGATGTAAAAATGAGGTAAAAGGAAGTGATGTATTAAGAACTCTGGTACAAGTTATTTACTGTATGTTGTAATGTACCTATTTCTTTAAGTAGTTAAAGCAGTATAATAAAAAATCAACTGCATGTTAAAATATACTAAAATGCATGTAAAAAGTGTGTTTGGAAAGGTGTGTATTAAAAGAAATATACGTACTAAAAAGTGCTGTATGAAGCGTTTTGTTATGTTGCATCACTCAGGCTCTAAGTTCTATGATAGGTTTGAGGGGGGGTATAATTGTTAATACCTGGGGGAGGGGGTTACTAGCATTAAGCCTCAACTGCCAGACAACTTCTGTCTTCTAAAAAGAGCTTAGTGTTACCACCCCTAGGATTACCAAATACTTTTTCTAGAATACTAAATTTAAAGGTTGACAAGTTTTGTTATTCATCAAGTGCCTATATAAGGCACTATTTGTAGTCTTCTTCCTTATGTTATACATATGCTCATAGAGCCTATTCAGTTTTTCCGACATAAAATGCCGGGCATGTAGGACACAAGGCTAAATATACATTGTGTATTACAGTTCCCTTTCTGAAACTTAGTTTTAGTCCTGTTTATGTTTGCCAACTTTACATCCAGAGTCTTACAAATACACCCACGCTGGTTACATAAACCGCATTGTCTTGTACCTTGGGGGGGGGGGCTCTCTTTGGACTGAGTGGTTTAAAATTCTCAAAACTACTCTTGAGATGAACTCCTGTCTTGTACAAAAAGTCGGTGAAGTTCCAAATAAATTGTAAATGTCCCCATCACCCCTAAGGACATTCTAATTTTTTGACACCACTTCTTTAATCACTGACGAGTAAGGACTGAACTTGAGCACCATAGCGCTAGAATGCACACTTTCATTCAAATGCTCACCCCAGATGTCAGTCCAACCCCCAACAGTGGTTTGCACTGTAACCCGTATTGTGATAACACACAATGAACAGTCTCATTCACTAAATGGGGTGGATACCCTCTTTCTAGAAACATAATCCCCACAACTTTTAATTCATTAACAACATCAGTGTATTCAGATGTCATTCTGACCACCCTAATACATTGGTCTCTGAGTAGGAGCTGCCAAAAGTGGGTTTGCGGTGGATGTTAGATTTAAACCCATTCTCTGTGTGGGATATGTACGTGTCCAGATAGGATGTACCTTTCTCACTATATGAGTGGGTGAACTTAAAGTAAGGGCAAACACTGTTCAAATATGCTACAGATTTTTCAGCTTCCTTTTTATCTCACTTCCATAGAACAAACAGGTTGTCCAAAAATCAGACAAAGTTTCAATTTACTTGAAAAAGGACTGTTGTATACATGTCTGTGTTCCCACTCAGTAAAAACAAGATTTGCAAATATGGGGGCACAAGATGGACCCATATCAACACCTTTGATTTGCTTGAAACTCTCCCTCTCAAAATAGATGAAATTATAATCTAGGACGGTAGTCAAATTCCAACAACATTTGAATCTTATCACTGTCTAGTGTAGAATATTTGACCATAGATTCATGGAAAAGTTCCAGTCCTACATCCTTGGGTATGAAATTAAACAAGTCAACCACATCAGTGGTTAAAAATAATAAATCCTTCTCCCAAAGTTCACTTTTAATTCTAGCTGTAAAGTCCCAGTAGTCTTTTAAAATGTAATGAATGTTGTTTTAGGAATGCTTAAGCCAATTATCTATAATAACTCCAAAGGGAAATGTTTTTGACTTGCTCCCTGCAACTATTGGTCAGAAAGGGGGGGTGTCACATTTTTGTGAACTTTAGGAATACCAAAGATAGAAGCTAGTAGGGGCATTGTTAGTTCTATTAGGTACATTTGGCATCAGCATTGCAATGCCAGAGTGATACAAAATGGTGTCCTGCCATTTTTGTAAAGCTAATATGATTGATAGTAAACTTGAAGCTTGATGTGATTAATCTGCTATACCGTTACCTTAGCTGTGCTTGTCAGCAGTTTAAGAAAAACATGCTGGTCACAGGACAATACCAATACAGAATGAGAAATAACTGTCATCTTGTGCATCCAGATTCACCATAATGCTACTACAACAGTCATTCAGAATCCTCCCTTGTAAGGATTCATGAATGTAATGTAGCACAGCTTGTATCTCATCAGCACTGCACAGAATAACATACTCGGTTAAAGCAGTCAGATGAATATTGGTACCTTATGAGAGAGTTTATTATTAGAAGGGCGTGTGTTGTGTCTGATGTTTTCAGAGACGAAATGTCCGTTACTTTTGTTTTCGCAGTATATATACCATGCTGTCATTTTGTTCCTGCACTGTATTTGCATGGGTATTTCTCTTCTGTTTTTGAAACATTAATAAATGAACATTACATTCTGTTTTGTTAAAACTGTAATGTGATGAAAATGTAGAAAATTCAAGTTATAACTAATAGCTTCAGAGACATTTTTGAAGTTTGAGTAGACCGTGTATTTTGTAACTCTTTTCTCAGCTATGATGCAGGATGTATTTATAAAAACAAAATTAAACTGTTATTGTTGGGGCTAGGTAAGGGAGGTTATGTAATTTTTAAAATCATTGTTTAATGTTTTACCACATTATACCATGTAATCCTGTTTCTTGCACCTTTAGACAGCCATAGGTTTATACTAAATTGCAACCGGTCAGTAATCCAGAAGCTTTAATGTATTAAGCTCTTTCCTTTATACTAGCCTAATGACCACCAGAGTCTTTATAAGCTTAGCCATGCAACCCAGCCCTGTTTTGTCCAGAGTGCATTGGACACCTATGTTGAGGGGTATATCAGTATGGAGATAGCTCAGGGTTTTGTGTGTGGGGGATGCTAGTTGGAGATTAATTTAGCTACAGTTGACCTTTGTCCATCAGAGACACGGGGGCCAGACCAGGGGTGTATTTGCAATTTCCTATCCAATGATGAAGGTTTTGTTTGAATTGGGTCCAGGATGAACTCTGTTACACATGGATGAGGAGCTTATTTCATAGTGCGGGGATTCTTTGAGACATATATGTTGGTCTCCCTAGCATGTTCTGTTTGTCACAGGCATAGATTGATATACAGGTCCTTGGATCTAGTGTTTCTGGTGCTTTGTTTTATAAATGAGCAAGAAATCCATCAGAGCTGGATCTGAGGATGCCTTGTATACCAGGCATATATTGCCTTTCAGTAACCTGTAGGAGACTAAGTACAGAGGTGGGGCCTTATGGTGATCTGTTTAGAACAGGATATTCGTACCCTGGTTTCTCCTGCTTAGGAACTTTTGGGTGGTGGTCCAACTGTTGCAAGTGCTTGGTAAGGTACATGCCAAAAGGGGCATTGTACTTAGTGATGGGTCTGAGAAGGGCACAGTAGAGTGGTATTAAAACTTTCTTGGACCTGGATGCCATACCCTTGTTTGAGTTTGGCATCATAGAATGATTTTCTTACTGTCTTGACTGTTAGTTGAAGGCCAGATTACTGAATACGTATGTTCCTAGGTCCCTAACTAATGGGTCAACTCTTAGGGCTGTTATAGAGATGAAGTAATTAGCTTGGGTGGATGATTTCACAAAGGGCAGTATAATGCATTTCTTCACGGTGAGTTTTAATCTGTGGCTTTGGCACCAGTCATTTTTTGTGCTAGAACTTCTTATAGGATGCTGAGATTGTGTGTGTGTGTATGTGTGTGTGTTGGGGGGGGGGGTGGTCTGACAACTCACAGTTTACTGTCATCTGTGAACCTTTTGAGCCCAGAGGCCTTTGAAATTATCCTTGACTTCTGAGAAATGGATGCCAAACAGGCATATTAGACTTGTCAGACTGATGGGTGTGTAGTTCCCAGAGATAGTTGATGATCCACCCTTGTGAAGAGGGATGACCATTGCAGCCCTCCATCCACCTTGCACATAATCTGTTTTTGAGGCTGTAGTTGAAGAGTTCCTCAAGTGGTCCTACTAGGTCATGTTTTAGGCTATTTAGGAGGTAACCTGGGATATTATCGGGGTCCATTGAAACAATGCTTTTGGCCTTGGCAAATTCCTCCAAGACATGCTCCCTGTTGATAGTTGGGGGGGTATGCTAGAAGGGATTTTACAGGGGATAATGGGAGACTGGGGGGTGAAGTCAGAGGTAAATGCATCTGTCAGTAAATTTTCTATGTCACCCTAGTCCGTAACGATTGTGCCATTTACAGTCAGTTCTGCATATTGCTAAGCATTGCCTTTAAGGTTCCTGGCATAGCTGAAGAAGGCCTTGTGATTGTCCTTAGCCTGAATGGCTGTACTGACCTCATAATTGGACTTAGTTTCTTGTTTAGTTGAATCAAAGAGCTCTTCTCTTTGAGTTGCTCTTTCTGATTTTGTCCATGATTTTTCTTTGTTATTCTTGGCTGGAGCGCCTTCTGTGTGGAGTCTGCATGTCCTCCCCCACAGTTGTGTGGCGTTCGAATGACATGCGTAGGGCATGCCTTCGTTGAAGGTTGGGCATTGAGCTGGCACCTCGGCACCGTAAAAATCAACTGCCAATCATTAGCGGACCGGAGTTCCGCTGTGGTGACCCCAAACCGGGAAAAGCCGAAAGAACAACAACATACCCTGTTAAGGTAAGGATTCTACAAGTGGGGTTTGCTTTTGGTGTTAGATTTGGGTTTGATTCTGGTAGATACTGCAGCCTCAGTGCAGCCATTCACATGTTTGTACAGCTGCATCACTCGAGGCTCAGCGTATGATCACTTCAGAATCAAGCTGACTCGATGTCCATTTTTCAAAGATTTTATGCATGGAATTCCACTTACTTGTATCTTGTCAGTGCTTCAGAGTTTGATGGTGAAAACCAAAAGAAGAAAAGTAGGCCAGCCACCAGAGCGTAAAAAAAAAAGTGGTTTAACAGGGTAGTGCTTTCATGGGGCTACCGCTTCTTCAGACCATAATGATGAAAAGCCGAAACCATTTTTATTCTGCTACTTGAGAATACTTACAATTGTAGAGTTACAGTAAAAAGAAATTTACACCGTTCTGTACTCGAGCTTCCAACAGCTCATCTTACCTGCCTGTGGTAACCATGGTGATGATGGCTGCTGGCCCATTGGACAGCTACTTGGTACATTACAAAACATTTTGTGAAGTGCCATATGTACCATTTTTGGAAGCAGAGCCTGTTTTCCAACATATGTAACATTTAGTCACAAATTCACAGACTGGTATTGAATTGTAAAGGGAATAATGTCTAGTCATTTGCCTTATATGACTAGTAGACAAACTGAAAGTGTAAGTCATGCATTATACCTTTTTAATTAAGACAATAATGGTAAATTTCTCTCTCAAAAAGGAGAGAACTTTACTGCAACCTATGGTTCATGCGGCCTATTGGACATGTTTCACATCTTCAACTGTAGGAAAATTACAATACTAAATGCTGCGTAATAATGTTTCTCTTATAACATACATACATACATGCACCAAATCCATGCCCCTGTGAACAGCAGCATCAAAATGTTCCTGCCAGAGACCCCTTAATCCATGACTTATGTACAGGTTCAGCTCTCAAAATGTTAATGTACTGACACTTGTTGCAATGTTTCATGAAACTACCATTTTACTGGGAAGTTTTTAATTTCATCTTTAGTTAGTTTTTTTTTTTTTCCAAACTGGGTAAGTGAAGTGAGTCTTTTCAGTTAGAACATATGCCTCAAGGCATTGCTAAATGCAATTTATACAAATAAATTAGAGTAATCATTTTCCATGTTTTTGAAAAATTCGAAGAGGCTGAAATACCCAGACAAAACCCACAGAAACATGGCTTGGACATGAAAACTGAAGCACAGACAGTAAAGAGAGTGATGATGACTGAATATTGGAACCTGGAGCTGTGAAACTGTTAGCTATGTGCAACCGTGAGGCACTGCTCTGCACATTGCTTGTGTATGGACAGTGAGGCACTGCACATTGCTTATGGACAGTGAGACTGCACTGCACATTGCTTGTATACAGTAGACTTTTGTTACCAGAAGTCCTTTTGCTCTATGTGAGTCAGCTTTTGCATGCACAAATGATGCAAATTGCACCTCTTTTCCATTAATGATTTGGGTATTGTAATATAGATAGCAGAATATCTTGGCTTTGTCACTTTCATATATTTCACATTGCACCACATGAGCATGTGCATTTGGGTTTTATGTATGTACTGATTGCATGGAATGAGGTATAAGGTGCTGTAACACCTAAGATGCAAGTCAGTGCGACTTACAAACACCAGTGCATACTGCATTTTAAGACCTCATTTTGAAGTACACGTTTACCATTAGTTAGTAAAATACTGATGGAGTTATTGGTTAAGCAAGGGAGTGGGAATTGGCAGTGCTGTGGGTGCTGATGGGGTGGGGCGTAAAACAAAGGTGTTTGATTAGGAGGGACGTGTGTATTCCAGGAGCATTTTTTTAGATCCTCTTATTTGTTTTCTGCTTTCAGCTGCACCATTCTTGTTTACACAGACGCCATGAATGCTTGCAGTAAAGGAAGATGGTAATAGGGCTGGCAGATGAAAGATTAAGATTCAGACATGTTACAGTGAGGTGTACTCCTGCTGTAAACCTTGCATTAACCATTTCCAATTCAGAGATGGTCCTTGCATTAACCATTTCCAATTCAGAGATGGTCCTTGCATTAACCATTTCCAATTCAGAGATGGTCCTTGCATTAACCATTTCCAATTCAGAGATGGTCCTTGCATTAACCATTTCCAATTCAGAGATGGTCCTTGCATTAACCATTTCCAATTCAGAGATGGTCCTTGCATTAACCATTTCCAATTCAGAGATGGTCCTTGCATTAACCATTTCCAATTCAGAGATGGTCCTTGCATTAACCATTTCCAATTCAGAGATGGCCCTACCATAGTGCTGCAACAGGAAAACATGCAATACTGCAGTGAGCTCTCTCTCTGGCCTACTGTAAATGCTAGTGAGTCATTCTGGAACATAGACTAGCTAGCTTATGTGCCTGTGATAAGGAATTTATACAGCTGAGCGAGTCTGATGTTCTTCGTGTTTCACTGTTGCAGTCATCACATTTGGGTTATCTGCCTGCAGGTAGCCCTCAGTCGGCCTGAATACCAGAGTCTTGGGATTTCTGCGTCAGATGCTGTCGCTTCTTCCATGACATCAGGATGTCATGGGTATAAAACATGCAGCTGACACTATTACATCAGCTTTTCTTGCTGTGCAGTGTCAAAAGCAGCAGCAGTTCGCAAGTGCCGGTCAGCCGCCTCCTAAAATTTTCGTTTTTCGAGTTTCAGACCTGAAGTCTTCTAAAAGATAAGTACCCCGTTGAGATCTTTTTTTCTTGCTCTAACCGATGTCAAAAAAAGTTAATTGTCTTGCCTGTGGAAAGCAAGTACCTCAGAGATTTTCATTCTTACTGCATCACCTGTTTAGGCCCAGACCACGATGTTCCTCGCTGTTGGTTTTGTGCCTTGTTCAACGCCCAAACTATTCATCGTCAGGCTATTTTTGTTGCTAAATTCTTTTGCTCTCGTTCTCCGTAAACTGAAATGGCTTTGATAAGCACTCCGATTACTGATCTTCCAAAAAAAAGTAAGGATAAAGACAGAGACAGACCGTATAGGCCAGTATTCAGTGAGGCGCCTTCGCAGCCCCTAATACCCACTTCTACAGATTCGCAGGCCTCTGCTGAGACCCTTTCAGAGTCCAGTATGCCGCAAGTTGCTTCTTCGATTATGAAACCTGCAGATGTCTCTACCTTGGATGGGTCTGGAGCCGCTGTGCAGGTTCCGGCTTCTGATGGTGTATTCCAACCTTCCGATGTTCATATTAAACAGAGATCTTCGTTTTTGACTAAAACTACTGAGTTTCTCAGGCCCAGAGTTCACACTATGCCTAGAACACCGATGACCAGGGTGCATGCTCAAGCTCCCATGCCACGGAAACAAGTGCTTAAGATGGCTGAAGACCTTATAATAACTTTAATTAGGGGAAGCCAGGCTTCCCCCTCTATAAGACAAAGGATTGATTTTCCTTCTGATCCTACAGAACATGAGTCCAATGACTCTGATCCCACTGATTACCAGGACATTCCCTTATCTTCCTATGAGGATTCAAATGCAGATGATTCCATCCACTCTGCCTCCCCTCCAGAGAACTTTTCTTTTGGTGAAACCTTGCATACCTTAAGAGAGCATTTCCGCTGTGAATGCCAGGACTACCCACAGTCCAAAAAGAGACTAAGAGAATTTTTAGACTTGCCTCAGCACAGGCCTCTGTCTATACCTCCTGTTCTGGAAATTGTAGATGATGTCTTCTTGGAATCCAGCCTTACCCCTGATACTTTACCTCCAGCGGCCAGGAATCCTGACAGGTACTACAGAGTACCTGACTCCCAAGTTTCTCTTTAAGAATCCTACTGCAGATCCACATACCATTTCCCAGGAACCTAAAAGCATTAAGGCTACAACAGCCAAAAGCCCTACCCCTTCGGACAGGGACTCTATGGCTTTAGACAGATGGGGTAAGAAGATATACACTTCTGCTACTCTTGCCATCGAGGATTTAAATTGCCAGTTTCATATGTATCAGCATCATATTATGGAGCTAATTAAACAGAAAATTATGTTGATTCCTGATTGTGTAGAACATAAAGATTTACAAGAGTTAATGCATTCTGCTAGCCAAGTTGGAAAACATTGCAATGTGTATTTGATGCCTTAGAAGCATCTTGCAGGGCTGCTGTCACTGGGTCTGTTCTTAGAAGGCATGCTTGGCTTAAGGAACATATCTTGGATGACTATGTCAAAGCAAAATTACTAGATGCACCATTAAATCAAGAATGCCTGTTTGGTAATAAAGCAGAAGTCGTCCCCAAAAAGATGGAGGAAAAAGCTAAATCTATGCAAACACGTTTTTCCTACAGGTACAGCCACCTAGATTCAGTAGGCATTGGCCTTTTAAAGTTTGGTCCTTTTCAGTCCCTCCCAGACCTTCTCAGTCCTAACCCAGGGGCAGCAGACTACCACGATTACAGTCTCAGGGTATGCACAGATCTAAACATTGGAGTGCTCCCACCTCTAAAACAGGGAGTAGTAAGCCACCATCCTATAGTAAAATCTCACAATGACTTATTCTTAACTCTTCTAAGCCTTGCCCAAGTACTTGCACCCTTAGGAGGAAAATGTGCCCTACATAGAAAAAACTGGAAGCACACCACCCAGGACAGATGGGTCTTGAACATTGTATCCCAGGGATACAGATTCTACTTCCTCTCACTGCCAACCCCAAGCGGATGGCCAGTCCTCCCCCAAACCAGTGGGCAGAGGCCCAAAAGCAAGTACTTTCTCTTCTCAGTATCAAGGCTATTCAACCTGTCCCAGCAGAGCATAGGGGACAATGTTTTTACTCCAGACTGTTTCTGGTAACCAGGAAAGAAAACTCTTTGCATCCTATCCTGGATCTGTCTGTTCTCAACACCTTCCTGGTGGTTCCAAGGTTTAAGATACTTGCTCTCCAATAGCTGCTTCCTATGCTAGCTAATGACTCCTGGCTAGCCACCCTAGACTTAAAAGAAGCTTATCTCCACATCCCAAGGGAATCTTGCAGGAAATACCTACGTTTCAGAGCAGACTCTATGCATTAAAAGTTCCCTGCACTTCCCTTTGGCTTATCTTCTGCACCCACGGTATTCACAAAATGCCTAGCTCCAGCCATTGCATATTGTAGGCAGAGAAAAATTCAAATTTACCCATACTTGGACCATTTCCTGATTCAGGCAGACAGTCGGGAATTGCTACTCCAGCACCTGACAATTGTAAAGAGACTTCTAACTTCACTAGGGTACACCATCAATGAAAATAAATCACATCAGGTACCCAGCCAACAGATTGTATTACTGGGAGCAAGCTTGAACACACAACTTCCCAGATGGCATTCCTCACTCCAGAAAAACAAATGTATTTGACAAACTTCTTCAATCTACTGGCCGCCAAAACCCAGCTATCGGCAAGAAAAATACTGCAAGCCCTAGGGTTCATGGCCTCTTGCATTCTACTAATTCCATATGCAAGACTGCATATGAGGAAACTTCAATGGTACTTAAAAAAAAGTCTCTGGTGTCAACATTCTCAGGACCTGGAGACAATGATTCCTATCATTCCTTGCCTAAGGGCAGAGTTCCTTTGGTGGGCAGATGCCTGCTACCACAACAAAGGACTCCCTTTCACTCTACCCCCTACCACCAAAACCCTAACAACAAACGCATCTGACTATGCATGGGGGCTCACGTGGCAGGACAAGGTATTCAGGGCAAATGGAGCCCGAAGCAAATGCACCTGCATATCAATCAAAAAGAAATGTTATCTGTACAGAATGCTCTGACAGCCTTCAAATGTCTTATTCTTCCAGGGCAACTATTGATAAAGACAGACAACATCACAGTTGTGCGGTACATTAACAAGCAGGGGGGGAACCCATTCCTACCCACTCTGCAGGTTAGCCATGGCTCTGTGGATCTCAGCCTTGAGCAATCAAGTGCACCTGCAACCTCAATTCCTGCCAGGCAAACTAAATTCACTGGCAGATTACTTGAGCAGAAATCTAATTGACCCGCATGAGTGGAAACTGGAGCCCAAATCATTCAAGCTGCTGATCCACAGGTGGGGGGCACCAGAGGTGGACCTCTTTGCTTCCCTTCAGAACTTTAAATTGAGCAACTATTGCACCAGAACTCCCCACAGCAAAGCATGGAATGTGGATGCTCTGTCCTTTACATGGGAAAACCTCTCAATCTATGCCTTTCCGCTCTGCCCCTCCTCTCGAAGGTTCTACTAAAGATCAAACAGGACAAGCCAAGGACAATCCTGACTGCACCAGACAGGCCACGACAGCACTGGTACCCACCTTTGCACAGTCTGACAGTACTGCCACCTGCCCCATACCCCCCTCCCTGCTGTCCCAGCAGGAGGGCCAGATTTTGCATCCTCCGCTACAAACCCTGAACCTAGCAGCCTGGTTCATCCCCTGAACCCTCAGTAAACAGGGGCTGGATGTCATCCTAGAGGCAAAAAGGCCTAATACTAGAAAATCTTATTCAGAAAAGTTGAAAAGATGATGTTCTTGGAGCCAGTCTCAAGGAATGGACACAACTGTGCCCAGCTTTACCTCATATGCTAGATTACGTAACAGAAATGTTCCACAAAGGCCTATCCTTCTCTTCAATTAAGATTCATGCCTCTGTCATCTCAGCTAATTATAATACTGAGCCACCCCTCTTCTCTCATCCTCTGGTCAAACAGTTCCAGAGAAGAGCCAAAAATTTAAGAACCCCCAGGAGACCTCCCACTCCAGCCTGGGACCTTTACTTTGGGAAAGGTGGTATCTAGTGTGGCTTTAAACCAATCCATCATTTGCCAACCTTTTTCCCTAATCCTCAGAATAAAAGGGAAAAGATCCTGCACTCCCTGGACGTGCACAGGCAGCTTAGGCTCTATCTGGACAGGACTAAACCTTTCAGAAAATCTGACTAGCGGCTAGTCAGCTTTGCTACAGGGGCAAGGCCATTTCAAAGCAAACCATTTATACATGGATAACACACGGCATCCATTTCTGCTGCAAACATCATGGGAAATCTGCCCCACAGGGGATCAGAACACATTCCACTCGGGTTACATCAACCTCTACAGCATTTCTTAGGGGAGTCCCTGCCAGAGACGTCCTGGAAGCTGCAACCTTAGAGTTCTGTACACACCTTCGCCAGGCATTACCACTTACCTAATTATTCTAAATCAGAACTGGATTTGCTACAGCAGTCTTACAGGGCCTGCTTGCCATCCCTAATGCTTCTTGACTGCCTCCACCCATCCTCAGCTTTGGGAATCAACCCAAATGTGATGACTGCAACAGTGAAACACGAAGAACATAGTACAGTTGTGTACACTTACCATAAATGTAGATGTTCGAGTGTATTCACTGTTGCAGTCCTGGTTACCCTCCCTCCAGCCCCCTGACTTCTCTCTATACTTCTACCTATTCCTTTTTGTTTGGCCATATCTTATAACATTGGTATTTACTTTCTACTGGGGGCATTCCACACCATGTAAATGCCTCCTATGGTGGGGGCTCCTGACATCTGAGGCAAGAAAAACTGATGTAATGGCGTCGGCTGCATGTTTTATACCCATAACGTTCTGACGTCATGGAAGAAGTGACAGCAACTGACGCAGAAATCCCAAGATTCTGGTATTCAGGCCGATAACCCAAATGTGATGACTGCAACAGTGAATACACTCTAACATCTACATTTATGGTAAGTGTACACAACTGTACTTTAATGAACGTGGCCAAAAGCTTGTGTTTACCTGATCATGTTAGAGTTTAGGATCAGGGAGTTTAGAGGACAGGTAGTGTTGTGTGTGTGTGTGTGTGTGCGTCTGTCTGAGAGGCCACAGTGGGTTATGTAATTAGTGTGTACACATGCATGTGTGTAGGTGAATGAGTGAGTGAGTGTGTCAGTGAGGGGAAACTGGGGTGTTCTTTGTATGTAAACTGGAATGTGTGACTGGTGATAATAACAGCTCCTCCCCAAATCACATAAACTACCCTAGACTAATGAGCAAATCCTTTAATATTAGTGCTGGCACAGAGGACTACCAGTATTTCAAGGGATACTTCAAAATATAACTCGTCTGTATTAAAAAGTGTCTGTGTGTGCCTGTGTCTGTGTGTGCCTGTGTCTGTGTGTGTGTGCCTGTGTCTGTGTGTGCCTGTGTGAGCCTGTGCCTGTGTGTGTCTGTGTCAGTCAGTGTGTGTGTCAGTCAGTGTGTGTGTGTGCATGTGTGTGTGTGTGTGTGCGCCTGTGTGTGCGTGTGTCTGAGTGCGTGTCTGTGCACATATAGGTCTACTTCACATGACAGAAAACTCACTTGACAGAATTTAATTTCACCAAAACCAAAATACCTAATTTTCAAAATATTGAAAGCTCATTTAACTGAATCTCCTTCCTTTTAATTTTAAGCCATATACATGATGTGGGTTTCCCTTCATCTGTGACTTGCTTGTGATAAAAGAATTACTGTAACTTAAAGTGCTGACTGTCAAACTGTGGATAGTAATGTAGAAAGAAGTGGTCTAGTGTTTCTAAATGTGGGTATGTCTCTCTACATTTTTATGGGAAGTATCAAGTAATATGGCGGATGTTTGTTAGTGACAGTGTGTAGAGAATTGTAATGCAAGTAAAAGGTGTATGACTTTTTCCCCACTGTAGTGTGATCCTGGGGGGTGTAGCCCCCACCTAGTTTGGTTTTATATCACACAGTTTCCGTTAAGAGGATAAATAAGTAGTTTTTAAGTTCTAGAAAGAGTTGGTCATTGCAGTTGTAAGTGTGCATGTCTGGTTTAAAATGTAGTATTTTGAAATTCAGCATTGTAAGCTTTCAGTGAAATGAGATTCAGTCAAATGAGTTTTCAGTACTTTGAAAGTTAGATATTTTGGTCTCGGTCAAATGAAATTCTGTCAAATGAGATGTTCTTCATCTCACATTGCTGCAGTCCTAACACTTGGGTAGTCCGCTGTCCCTCATTCGGCCCGAATATCAGAGCATAAGGCTGACGTCGGTCAGGGCGCATTTAACTGACATCAGAACGTCAGGGTACAAATGCGCATGACCGACGTCATATCCTCAGTCTTTTTTGCCGCATGGTCCGATGCAGAAGCAGTGTTGCAAGTGCCGTTCGGCGTTCTGAAATTTTTCGAATTCGGAGTTTCAGACCGAAGTCAGAGTTGGTTAAGTACCCCGTTGGGGAATATTTTGTTTTTTTCTTGCCTCAGTGGTTTACCGGATGTCAGAAAAAGTGAATAACTGTATTTCTTGTGGGAAACAGATACCGCATAGAGATTATCATAATTTGTGTATACCTTGTTTAGGACCTGAGCACGACGTTGTTGGTTGCCGCTTTTGTGCTAGGTTTAATAAACGCACTATTAAGCGGAGGTTGGATTGTGCAAGGTTGGTCTTTGGGAAGCGGTGCAATTACAAAATGCCGCCGGATGCTCCGGCCGCTTCCTCAAAGAAGCGCAAGGACAAGGCAGTTAAACCTAGGTTAGAGGACTCGTCCGAACCGGACGTCAGTTCTTTAGAGGTGTCAGTGGAACCGGTGGTTCCGACGGAGGCCTCTCTGGAGACCCAGGAAGAAACTCTGATTTTACAGGATGTGGCCTCCCAGGAGGCAGGGCAGGCTGTAGGGGCTTCTCAAGTAACTGTACTCCCCTCCCTTACTAAGGGGCCTAGGTCCTCTTTTTCTGCTGCCAAGGATTCTCCTAGAGGTAGGCCTAGTTTAGCTTCGGTGGGTGTCTCTCCCAGTTCTTCAGGTGCTGTGCCCAAGAAGCACATGCTCAAAATGGCAGAGGATTTAATTACTTTAATTAGAGGTTCTATGCCCCCTCCTGATAAGAGGCCTAGGATGGAACCTGTGTTGGGGGATTATGAGCAGGTTTCGGATGTGTCTGAGTCTTCGGCTGAAGACTTGCAGGAGTATTCTCATTATTCTGATTCTGATATGGATGATTCTACTCCTTCTGCTTCTCCTCCTGAGGATTTTTCTTTTCAGAGACCCTTCACTCCATGAGAGAGCATTTTAAATGGGAAGGTCAGGATTTCTCTGATTCCAGGAAAAGGCTTAGGGAATTTTTGTTTTTACCCCAGCATAGGCCTTTAGCTATTCCTCCTGTTCTGAATGTGGTGGAAGATGTGTTTGCAGAGGCTTCTCTTAATCCTGATTCTTTGCCTCCTGCTCCTGTTAAACCGGATAGGTATTACAGGGTTCCTGAAGCTCATAAGTATCTTTTAAGAGTCCTAGGGCAGACCCAGAAACTGTTAGCCAGGGGCCTAAGGGTGTTAAGGCTTCTGTTGTCAAAAATCCGGTTCCTGCAGATAAAGAGGCCAGGGCCTTGGATAGATGGGGAAAGAAAGTTTATACTTCTTCCACTCTAGCCATGAGAGCTTTGAATTGCCAGTTTCATATGTTGAAATATCAAAATTATCTCCTTTCTCAGTTGAAATCTAAGGTTGATGCCCTGGCGGAAGGTATTGACTGTAAAGAGTTACAAGATTTAGTGCATGTTTCTGAGCAGGTGGGTAAGCATTCTTTGCAATGTGGTTTTGATGCTGTTCAGGCCTCGCCTAGGGTGGCTGCCACTGGGTCAGTTCTTCGCAGGCATGCCTGGCTGAGGGATCAAAATTTATCCGACCATGTTAAAACTAGGATTTTGGATGCCCCTTTGCAATCTGATGTCTTGTTTGGTTCTCCTGTTGAGGCAGTTTTAAAGAAAATGGAAGATAAGGCTAAGTCTATGCAGACTGTTAAAGATTTTTTACAGGTTCAGCCTCCAAAGTTTAGTAGAAATTGGCCTACTAAAGGGTGGACGTATCCTTCTTATGATTCCCAGTCTAGGGGTAGATCTAGACGTGGCAGGGGCAGAGGTCAGGGCTCCTTCAGGCCCAGAACAGGAAGTTCTCCTGCACAGTCTTCAAGTGAGGGCAGGGGTCAGTCCTTTCGTAAACAGACCCAATGACCTACCTTTTCAGCTGCCAGAGCCTTCTCGCCTGGCAGCACCTTTGGGAGGAAGGTTGGCACTTTTCAGAGAAAATTGGAGTTCGATTACCCAAGACAAATGGGTACTGGATATCATACATCACGGTTACAGGTTTTATTTCCATACCTTGCCTCCTTTCAAAGGCATGCCAGACATTCCTCCTCAACAAAGAATAGAGGCTCACAAGCAAATTTCACTGCTACTCCAAATAGGGGCCATACAGCCGGTTCCTTTGACAGAAAGGGGCCTAGGATTTTATTCTCGCCTGTTTCTAGTCCCAAAGAAGGGGAACACGTGGAGACCAATTTTGGATTTGTCTATCCTCAACACTTATCTGGACATTCCCAAGTTCAAAATGTTGACGTTGCAGCAGCTTTTACCTCTGCTGGGCAAAGATCATTGGATGGTAACTTTGGATCTCAAGGAGGCTTACCTTCATGTTCCTATCAGACTGAGTTGCAGGAAGTATCTGCGTTTTCGAGCTGGGACTTCTCATTATCAGTTCTCTGCATTGCCCTTTGGCTTATCTACTGCCCAGAGTGTTCACAAAAGTTCTGGCTCCAGTGATAGCTTTCTTCAGGCTAAAAGGAATACAGATCTATCCTTATTTGGACGACTGCCTGATTCTGGCTCAAGGAAGGGAAGAGCTTCTTCATCATCTGGAATATGTGATAGCAGTGCTAAGATGCCTGGGGTATTCTGTGAACGAAATAAAGTCCAGTCTAGTACCCTCTCAAGACATGTGCTTTCTGGGTGTGAGACTGAATACAGCATCCCAGATGGCCTTTCTAACCCCGGACAAACAAAAGAGTCTATCCCTTTACTTTCATCAACTTTCTCATCAGTCCGGGCTGACTGCAAGGACAGTCCTTCAAGCCTTAGGGTTCATGGCATCTTGTATTCTGGTGCCTCCCAATGCCAAACTGCATATGAGGAAGCTACAATGGTATCTCAAAAATGTATGGACACAGCACTGCCAGGATTTGGACACTGTCATTCAAATAATACCTTGCATTCAAAAGGAATTTTTGTGGTGGGCTCAGGAATGTCACCTAAACAAGGGACTCTCTGTGACCCGGCCAGAGGCGAGTCAGATTTTAACGACAGATGCCTCAGACATAGCTTGGGGAGCTCATCTAAATGGAAAGTGGATACAAGACAAGTGGCCTGCCAGACTACAACATCTACATATCAACATGAAGGAGATGTTAGCAGTTCAGTTTGCATTAATGGCTTTCAAGGAGTTGCTTCTTCCAGGGCAGGTGTTGATTCTAACAGACAACACAACTGTCATGTGGTACATCAACAAGCAAGGGGAACACATTCTTATCCTCTATGCAGGCAAGCAATGATTTTGTGGGAGACTGCTCTCAGTTTACAACTAAGTCTTCAGGCAAGGTTTCTGCCGGGAGCACAGAACTCCTTAGCAGATGTGTTAAGCAGACAAATCATGGATCCCCACGAGTGGAAACTGGATCTTCATGTATTTCAGAAACT